>NW_021632716.1:0-88379 GCF_004799145.2 Neltuma alba | reverse complement strand
ATGAATTTATTATGTTTTGATTTTCTAGATTGCATTTATGCTTTTTAGGTCAGATCTTGAATGTATCCTCTATAAGATATTGTAACCCTCATTTGGAGGAGATTTGGAATTTTGAATGGAAAACTTGCATTTTGCAATTTCTGATTGAGAGGAGTTCTCTCTAGGGTTCTTCATTGAACTAACAGACTTATCAAGGCTTGATCAATCTTGTGGCGTCTTTCAACACTTCGGGTCCTGTTCTTCCGTGTCAAGGGTTCAAGTAGATCACCAGACCTTTGTTTACGTTCTTGGGGTGCGTATATTCAGATCGGTTGTGGGTCGTGGTTTTTTCCTTGTGGGTCTCACCACCTTCTCACCGACCAAGATGGTCTAACGTCTATTGCAGCTTCCAGGATGTTCATCTTTCCACATGGAGTAAAAGAACCTTAACTATTATGCTCCTTAAGTACATCCTATAACATAAAAGTAGTAAATGATAAGTAATTACTATTTCAACAGAATGCACACTATTTTAATTTAACTACTTACAATTTTTCCAGCAATGTCAGCAACAGTCTAATTGATATATTCACCTTTCTTCATCCTTGCATGCTTTCACATTCTATGTTGAGGGGGGCTTGAACAATAATACTGGGTCTAACTTTGTAGCTGCTTGTATCCTTTTCAAGTCAGCTTCCATGATCTCTTGTTGTGCCTTTCTATAACCCCCACGAGACATGTAATGCTGGTATAAATTTTTAGATTGTTTGTCTTTATTTTGAGCACTTAATTTCTACAAAATAAACAAATAAAAATGAAGTTAGTTCGATGAAATGAAACTAGTTTATATGGACATATTCACTGAGTAGAAGTTTACCTGAAATTCAGGATCTAGCCGTGACGCCACAAATTTTCTCCAAGTGTCTTCGTCAAGAAATGAGTAAATATCACATAGGTTTTCATCCTTTTTAGCGCCTCTAATGTAAGTATGAGTGAGAATTGTCTTAAAATCTTTCCATCACTCATGTACTTGGTCTAAGCAACATTTTTTGATCTCAACAGTGGGAGGGATATCATAGGTTTGCTGTAAAGTTCATGTATAGTGAATGAAATTAAAATATTTAACAGTAAGAACTATTATTCAAAAGTACAAAGGTCAAAAAGTTACATACCAACATATCTTGCCAAAACGCATCCTTTGTTTTTCATGGTACTTCTTTCCAGTTAGAATATAGAATGTTTACTTTGCTTCGATCCAAAAGGCCTGTGTAGCTTATGAACTTATCTGCCTCTGGACTAACTAGATTCATATCATCATCAAAGTCCACATGCTTCCTCTGGATTTGCCCATGACGTATCACTAGCTTTAGTATTCATGTGGTGCCTCTACCCCTTTTTCTAATAGGTTCATCATTCACTTGATCTTCACCAGAATCATCCGTGTTTCTATCATTATCCTCCATGTCCTGTTAGTAAAGTAGAGTGAAACAAATGAGTAGCTATAATGAAAACAATGAAAAAATAAACAAAGGTAAACGCAAAATTCTATTATAGTGCATAACTTTTTCATTAGGGTCTTACATTATGCATTTTCCCATATTCCTTCATAGTGATTATCTCTAACAACATATTTGTCGTCATCTACCAATTCTACTTCATTTGTTAAAGGTGGATTTGCAGTAAAAGGTGGTCTCTCATCAATGTTCAAAGTTGGATCACCGTTCTTTTGTTTTTTACCTTGAAGTTCAATTGATAATTTGGTATTTGCAGGACCGGTGACATAAAATACTTGTTTTGCTTAGCTTGCCAAAATTAATGGTCCAACTGTATAACCAACATTCTGAAGATCCATTAAGGTAAATCCAAATTTTTGATCTATTTAAACACTAATATTGTTGACCCACTTACACTTAAAGATAGGAACCTTTAAGTTAGTGTAACTTACATCCCATATCTCTTCAATAACACCATAATAGGCTATGGATGCCAATTTAGGGTTTTTATCTTTGGCACTAAAGAAATACATCGCTTTAGCTACTACCATCTTGTTCCTGCATTGCACTGTACTTTTCTCATCTTTAATCATGTGGTTCAAGGAACAAGATGAGAAAAGTACAGTGTATTTCTTTAGTGCCAAAGATAAAAACCCTATATTGCACTGTACTTTTCTCATCTTGTTCCTTGAACCACATGATAAATGTCTTGTTATACTGATTAGCTATTTGTCTATCACTTTTCTTTGGATATTTGTCCTCTAAAATCTACTTATGGTTATCTAAGTATGGTTGAACTTCTTTCATATTATTTAAAATGTGTAAGTACGCTTGGAATAGTTCTTCACTGTTAATGCTCTTCACTTTAAGCCCTCGAGTTCCCTTACCTATCCCATCATCATGTCGAGCTTGTGCCTCTACCCCAGATAAGTATCCTCTACAAAAGTCCATGGCTTCTTCAGCTACATATCTTTCAACAATTGATGCCTCAAGTCTATAAGGATTCTTCAAATAACCTTTTAAGACTTTCATGTATCTCTCAAATAGATACATCCATCTTAGATATACAGGGCCACAGAGCCTTACCTCTCTTACTAAATGCACTATCAAATGTACCATAATATCAAAAAATACTGGAGGAAAATACATTTCTAGTTTACACAAAATAATGTACCCCTTATTTTCTAATTCATCTAACTTTTCTGTGTCAATGACTTTACTGCAGATAGCATTGGAAAAAATACACAGTCTAGTTATCATGTTTCTCATATCATCTTTCATAGTACCTCTAATAGCCACTGGTAATAGTTGTTGTATCAATACATGGTAATCATGAGATTTTATTCCAACTAAGTTTAAATCATCCATTGAGATAAGCTTTTTCACATCAGAAGAATAACCCTGTGGCACCTTAATGTTATGCAAATATCAACACAAGTTAGTTTTCTCTGCTTTAGACAATATGTGTGCCGCTGGCTCCAAATAAGCTCTCTTATCACCCTCTTTCAATTGTGGATGTAACCGTTCTCTTATTCCCCTTTCAGCCAAGTCTAGTCTTGCATTGATTTCATCCTTAGTTTTTCCTGGTATGTGTAAAAGACTACCAATAAGGCCATCATAAACGTTTTTCTCCACATGCATCACATCAAGACTGTGTCTAAAATCAAGATTACACCAACATGGAAGATCAAAGAATATAGACCTCTTCTTCCAAATGTTTTTCTCACCTATAATCCTCTTATTCTTACCAAACACAACATCAATTCTTTTCACCTTATGATAAACTTCCCCTCCAATTAATGGCTTTAGAGCCAAACCATGTTCCGGTAAACCATTAAAAACCTTTTTAATCTACGGTATGGGTGGAACCAATCAAGAAACCTCTTGTGACCAAGATAAACTATTTTCCTTCTATGCTTAAGTTAGTGGTAGTGTGTGTCCACTTCACATATAGGGCACGCTTTATATCCTTTTATACTGTATCTTGACAAGTTCCCATAGGCAGGAAAGTCATTTATTGTCATGAAGATAATTGCTTGCAGCTTAAAGGATTCTTGCTTATGTGCATCAAACACATCCACACCTTCCTCCCATAATTTCTTTAAGTCTTTAATCAGAGGTGCCAAGTAGACATCAATATTGTTCCCTAGCTATTTTGGTCCCAAAATCATCATGGATAACATCATATACTTGCGCTTCATGCATAACTAGGGAGGTAAGTTGTAAATCACAAGCAAAACTGGCCATGCACTATACGTGTTATTTCCATCTATACAAAGCCCAAGATGAAGGTTTCTTGGCTCACTACCAAATTCTGGATACATTTAATCTATTTTCTTCCATTAAGGAGAATCAGCAGGGTGCCTAAGATGTTTTTCATCTAATCTTTTCTCATCAACTTGCCATGTCAACTTTTTTGCCTCTGCTACCTTAGCAAACAAATCTTTGAATCATAGTACTATCGGAAGATACCATAGTACCTTCAGAGGTTGCCCTTTAGTTGTCTCATTAGTGTCACTATCACCACCTTTGTTCTTCTTTACTTTATATCATGAATATCTGTATTTTGGACACTTACTAAGATCAACATACTCTTCCCTGTATAATATGCAATCATTAGAACGTGCGTGTATTTTTTCATAGCCCATTCCTATTTGAGACAAGATTTTCTTTACCTTATAGACACTATTTAGAAGAATATTATCAGCTAGAAGCATATCACCCAACAATTGAAGTAACTCTGTGAAACTTTTATTTGTCCATCCATTAGTTGCCTTCAAATTAATAATTTCAATACAGCTGTCAATCGTGAATACGTAGAACACCCAGGGTATAAAGCTATTTCTGTATCACTTTGCAAGCTGTCATTTATATGCGATCGTGTAGATAACCCCAATCCAACATCATGAATCATATCATGTATTCTGTTATTGAAGCCACCCACAACTTCCTCTTGTTCAACCAATAGCATTGTTCCTCTTTCACCGTGTCATATCCATCTTGTATATCGAAGATTTATCCCCTTACAAAATAAGTGATTCCTTATACCATCAATAGTCAATTGTCTCCCATTTAAACAATTAGCACAACAGCAAAAATACTTTCTACTTTTGTCATAAACATTCTTTTTAGTAAATTTAATAAATTCTTCTACCCTATTCTCATACTACTTAGATGTTCTGAAAGCACTTATCCAACTACAATCCATTCTGTTAATATATAAGTAATTCTAAAAAAGTTAATTTCATTCAAGACTAAAATCAACAATACTTTAATTCTATTCAGCTCAATTCCAAAAAAATTAAAGCAACTCAACTAATTTCAACAATTTAATCTTACAAATTAAGCAATTTAAAAAATTTAAAAATAAAGAACATAAATTAAACCTTTAATAAGAAATAAAATATTATCTAATATTAAACATTTTATAAACAAAGAAATAAATTTTATTAATTATATAGTCAGTATTTTAACATAAACATTTATTTTATATATAATTCATACATTCATCAAACACCGTAACTACTACAACAAAATACTTAAAACCACTCCTTCTGCATAATTCATGGATATGATGAAAAAAAATAATATAAAATCAAAACTCTATTCCATTCCATTAGTCATACATCTATATTTCATCAAAAATCTAAATTACAATATAATCGTAAGCCCCCTAATTCCAACAAGTTTATCAAACAGCAACATAAATAATATATACGATCAAATAATCTTTAAAAAGATACCTAACTTACCTATAAAGTGAAGAATGAAAAATGAGAGAGACCTACAAACTACCCATAGTGAGCTGCAAACACACAAGCAAGCAAAATATGAGTAAAAAAGAAAAAAAAAAGGGGAAAAAAATATGAAATAAGGGAAGAACCTTCTGCAACTCAAGCATCAGAATAGCTGCTTAGACCAGCAATACTAGTAGCAGACCCTGACAGCATCCAACAATAGATGACCCATCTTTGCAAGCACAATCCATAATCCTTTGACAGAGTGTTTGACATCCAAGCAGCAGAGGACTGAATTAACTGCTTGCAAAAGATTTTCAAAGTTTTAGACTTTCTAACTAAGCAGAAAGCCCAAATGGGGATCTACAAACTAGAAAAGGACACTGACCGTTGGTGGAAGAATACCGAACTCATTCTTGATGCTCAGAACACGAGAGTGACATGGGAAGTATTCCTAGAGTAGTTTTACGAGAAGTACTTCCCAAGATTAATCACGGACGAAAGGGAAGCGGAATTCCTAACCCTGAAATAGAAGGATAGCGAGCCATTTGACGAGTATTTATTTGAGTTTATCTATCTTTCTCACTACTCCAGTTATCTGTGTTATTGAGATGATGAGAGGCAGACGACGAAAAAGATGGTCAGAGGACTGAAGTAGTCCTTAAGGGAGATGATTGCTCCCAGGTTGTTCGAGCACTTCAACAAAGCAATTGAAGCTTGTCGAATTACAAGGAACAGCTCAGATCACTATCTGATGGTTAAGTTGACTCCCAAGTTAGAGAAAAGAGATCAGGGTAGCACCTCTTCTAATGCTAATAGGAAGAGGAAGAGGCCATGGGACAACCAAAAGAGTAAGAAAGGAGGCAAGCCCCCAAATAGGAAGAAATGCCTGTAGAATACAAAGAGAGGTAGCCACTATTTAGAGTTATCAGATTCCCCCTCAAAAGGAAGAGCAATGATAAGGAGTTGAACAAGATGGTTAGGGGTTGAGTCTATACACCGCTAAGAAGGTGTGGTGGCCACTTAAGCTAGATAAACTCTTACAACCTCGTCAGGGCTGGGACACCATGATAGGGTAGCTATCTCAAGTCCTGGAATAGACAAATAGGAACTTGGGAATAGTGAAGTCAAGATAGATAGCCCTAGTGAAATTTCTTAAGGATCAAGAAGAGAAAGAGATAGATAGCTGTACAGGGAATTAGCTTAGAGGTTGGCATGTTCCCATTAATGTTAAGAGATACTTAGTCACTTGGGGTTTAGGTTGAGAGGCACCCTTTTTAGAGGATAAGGTCTTGGCTAGGAGTTTTTTCTAGAGAAAGTGGGAATTGGTCCTCTGAGCTAGAATTTATGTTGCTCTCGATGGAGCAAGATATCTTATCCGAACGGGAAAGGGAAGCAGCCGAGGCAAGACAAGCAAGGTGACTTCACCCAATGGAAGCATAACTAGCCAAGAACAAAGCTAGGCTTGGATGTACCTGAGCTTAGCAGAGTACTAGAGCAAGTAGAAAGAAGAAGAACCTCATAAGTCCTCTCCCTATAACTTCCAGAATCAGCTGCGAACAGAAAGAGAGGCTCCCTCTTTTAGGGACAAGATGTCTGTTTAGCACGCTACAAACATAGCAACCTGTAAAAGCTTACACTCCTTGCATTAAAATGCCAGGCACTATGCACGTTAGAGTATGCTCATACTGAAAAGTGAAGTAGAAGAAAGAGAAGTTGTATAAGTCCTCTCTCTGTACCGTTCTGAAATAGTAAGAGATAATAAGAGTAGCTGGAGGGGTAAGAGAACTCCCAAGATAGATTGGCTTAGGTGTAACACCTCATGTTTGAATCAATTAACTTTCCTTGCGGAAGCATTTGGAATCACTTTTGAAGGCTAAAATTGATGAAAAATCAAGTTTGAAAATTTTCATTTACGGGTTACTATTCATTGTCACCTTAAAATGTGACAAACTTCAAAAATTCATAACTAATTGTAGAAAAATCAAAATTGAGTGATTCCAAGTTCTAAAGAAAGCTCTTTGGATAAAATTTTGAGGAAGAATAGTTTCTGAACTGATTGCCTTGAAATTCGAGCTCAATTTCCTTTGAAAAAGTTACTGTTCATTTGGTCATTTTCGGATTTTACTGTATTTTTGCCTAACTTTGGAAAGGCATAACTTTCTGCTCGGTTATCGGAATCGGACTACCCCTCATTTTAAAGATAAAGATCAGATCTCTTTGTTTGCCAAATATTATGACCTAACTCACTCGTTTGATAGGTCAAACTGGAGCTACAAACTCACTGCTCCAGGACTTACGTTTTATCCCTTAACATCTCTTTAATTCTTTTTATTTCTTTGGCATACATAACATGGCTTTACTCTTTCCCGTTCATGCTCATACACTTTCATTCATGCCATAAATATTATAATTAAATACATGGCATCATTGGCATCCATAACATAGTTCACAAAATAGTAGAATTATACATTTATCAACAGTCTCAACCATTAACAAGAATAATTCTGCGCTTACTTCTCCTTGCTTCTCATGCCATTATTGCCCATCATTGATTGACCTAAATGGTTGGTTAGGGAGGGGTGAGATTTGGGGGAATCTCAGTAGCAAACACTACCCATAAGCATGCAAGACATAATGCACATGCACGACATGTTATAACATTAACACATGAATGCCATGGAAAGTAAGCTAAAGCATTTCATGCTTTCATAACATATTGCCAAGGCAAAACATAACATAAACTTGCAAACATAACTTTGCAAACATTTCATCATAGCTTAGTCACATCATGGCAACACAATCACATCATGCAAGCATACATATCAAGCACACAGTATAGGTAAGTTCACTACCTTGTAACATGGCTTTCCCCTTGCTTTCCTTTGATTCCCTTGTCTTTCCAACCATGTGGACATTCGGTCAACATCACCAAACATCCTCTTGGATGTTCCAAAGGTCCTAAACATAGTCACATTGATCATACAATCCATTAGGACCACTAGATTGCATAAAGTTCAAGACTAGCTTTCTTGAACCTCAACCCTTTCTCTTAGTCTTAGGGTTTTCTTTCCAACTTTTATAACATAAATATTATCATTTCCCATCCTTAAGATCCATTTCTTGTCAATTAGGACCACTTTAGATGGCCTTAGATTCAAGAATATCAAATCTGGAAAATTTGCTTCGCGGGTACTGTTCACGCAGAATTTCCAGAATTTTTGCTCAACTTTGAAAATTCATAATTAATTCTAGAAAAATCCAAATTGAGTGAGTCCAAGTCTCACTGAAATATCCTTAAGTTAAATTTACAGGAAAAATAGTTTCAGGAACCAATTCTACGCTGAACAGTACCGGAACTGTACGGAACTCGAAACTCTTCCAAAAGTTCAACACTGTTTCCAGATTTCAAACCCTAACTTTGAAAAATCACCATAAATCGTACACATATCCAAATGAAGTGTTCTACCCATGGATTTAAAGCTCACAGAGTGTACTTTAAGCATGAAAAATTTCAGAATTAGATACGCATAGTAACTAATCCGAAATAGGCATAAAATCAGGTGCTATAACCATCACATGCCTTGTTTTAGAGTTTGATCTGGCTTGAAACCACTTGGCCTTTCTTTCTCCCTCTTCTTTCTCTCTCTAGAAACCATTTTGCAAGAGCTTCCCCATGGATTCCTTATGCTTGGACGAAATGGTAGGGAGGGGAGGGGGTATTTATAGAAAAGCAGACTGAATCTGGACCGTTGATCTTAAAAATACGTGGCTCGATCTGGACCGTCCATTTTCTCTTTTGATCTTACGGTGACAAGTGTCCTATGACATCATGCTTACCTCATCATGATGACATCATGCTTACCTCATCATGATGACATCATGCTTACATCATCAAGCCACATGTCTTTAATCCGACCGCACACGTGTCTTGTATCCGACCGTACACGTGTCTTCCATCTAACCGTACACGTAATATTTTCTTTTTCTCATCTAACCGTACACTTGTCACTTTCATGTCCTTTCATCATTCATGGCATTAAAATAGGGAGAAAATAAATGGAAAATTCGTGCAAAAATATTTTCTTAATTATTTCTCCACCTACCAAGCCAATCTTGCACCGTATCGGATACTTTTCGGGTCCTGACTTACCCTGTACCACCGGGACAACTTCTTCTTAAAATTCTGGCCAATAAAAGGTACATATATGGCGCCATCTCAGAGGAGCATAGATGAAAATAATTAGCTTTGCTGACAGGCTACTTGACCTTACTGAGTCATGCAGTAGAGATTTCACTATAACGAGTAGACAAAAGACTGTCTAAAATATTCCCGTACTGCGTTCTGATTTTTATGCTGTCCATAAATATCTTCTGGTGACTCAGCATGATGACTCGTAGGTGTCATGATTGCGCTTGGTGACTCAGCACGCTGACTCGTCGGTGTCATGATTACGCTTGATGACTCAGCACGCTGACTCAGCATCGTCATGATGGCTCTTATATTTTCTTTGGTTTTGTCTCCTATTTAAGGGACAAAATTAATTAATATTTGACTGGAGCATTTTATTCAATCCAGAGCTCCAAAAATTCATCCAAAAATATCATAAAATTCCTCATATTCTAGAGAAAATTTGTGAATTTTCTCAGGTCATAACTCAACCTGTAGCCCCACTTAAAAATCATTCTTTAAAATGCCCTTTTTCGGCATAACTGGCTTTCAAGAATTCTTAAAACCATTCTGCTGGCCTTTTGGGGACGAGACTAATTTTATAATTTTCTATAGTCTCTTAACTCGTGAATCCCATTTTTACTTACATTTTTGAGGCCTCCTGATGGCTCAAATAATTAAATCTAGCTTTATACCTCAAATTGAGCCATAAACTTATAAATTCCTTTTAAGTTACCTTAGGGGTATTTTCGTCATCTCTCTTCACAAAAGAGTCTTAGAATATTATTTTCCATTTTCTGGGATTTTCTTAGAATTTTCTAAGTACTTTTCATTTTTACCCCTGATGGCCGTAACTTTCTGAATTTAGGGTTTTACCCCTGCTTAGGCTCAACCTCATAAAACCATCTCTTTGAGGCTTCTAACTTAACCTTTGATCTGTATCTAGCCTCTTTTCTCTTTCTGGGCCTTTGAGACTTTACTGGAGCCTTTAACTTTGATTACCCTTTAGCCCCTTAAAACTTTCACTTTGCAGTTTAGTCCCTAAAACTGCTTTAACTTCCTTTCTCATCTTTAGGACCTCTACTAAAAGGGGTCTGGTAGCCTATCTCATTCAGGCTATTTCTGATACTTATAGGCCCAAAAATTAGGATGTTACATTAGGCACCTAAAGAGATAATAGGCGGCCTAGGAAATTGATATGAGGCCTAAGAAAATGGTATTGGTTCTCAAAACAGTTTTAGAAAATTATTAGCATCACATCTCAATTTTCAGGCCTAGGAGACTTAAAAGAAGCCTAAAGAAGGTAGGCTACTAAGCCCCTTTTGAGCAGAAGTCCCAAAGATGAGAAAGGAAGTCAAAGCAGATTCAGGAATTAAACTACAAAGTGAAAGTTTTCAGGGGCTGAGGTGTAATCAAAGTTAGAGGCTTTGGTAAAGTCTCAAGGGCCCAAAAAAGAGAGAAGAAATTAGAAATAGGCCAAGGGGTACGTTAGAAACCTCAAAGAGATGGTTGTATGAAGTTAAGTCCAAGTAGGGACAAAACTGTAAATTCAGAAAGTTACGGCCAACAGGGATAAAAATGGGAAATAATATTCTAAGACTCTTTTATTAAGAGAAATGATGAAAATACCTCTGAGACAGCTTAAATGGAATTTATAAGGTTATGGCCAGTAAAAAATATACTATTTGAGGTAATTATTTAAAATAGCAAGAGACCTCAAAAATATACGCAAAAATGAAGTTAAATGGTTGAAAGGGTATACTAATTTATAAAATTAGTCCTACAACCAAAAAGCCAATGGAATCGCTTTAATAAATTAAAGAGTTGATTATGCTGATAAAAGGGTATTTTAGTAAATGATTTTTATGCAAGGCTTAAAGGAAGTGTTATGGCCTGAGAAAATTCATAGATATTCTCTATAATTAAAGGGAATTTATGGAGTATACAGAAGAATTTTCCAAGCTCCGGAAGTCTATAAAGAAAGTCAGAGAAACGTGGGCCAAGTAAAGTAAGAGAAAACTTAGGGAACAAGTTTTGATATAATAGCTAGGATCTAATCTCCCTTCTCCTCCACCACTTTTATGACACTTGACACCTTCTAGAAGAATGAGGTAAGGATAATGCAAGAAGATGATGCAATGATGATGTAAAAGTTAACTTAAAGTTTCAAAATTGCTCTTACCCTTTCTACTAGCTGCCAAGGGTATTTTGGTCCATTCAAGCCAAATTTTTGGCTATAAATAGAGCCTCTCCCCCTTCATATTTTTGGCCAACATGAGTTTAAGAGGGAAAACTCTTGCAAAATGTTTTCTTGAAGATGAATGAAGAGGAAACCATCTACCTAAGCTTGGATACAAAGTTAGTTTTATGTTCTATCTTGTATTTTGCTTTGTATTCTTGAGTTTGATGGTTGAAAAATGTGGAATCCCCTAAGGGAAGTGCTGGCTGAATTTATATAAGCTTAGGGGAGGATGATTTTGATGTTATATCTAATAAAACATAATGGATCAAGGTTGTTTCAAGTAGTCTTGTGTTGATATGTGAAAGAATTTATGATTGTTTAAGGAAGGGTAGTGTTTGGCCAGTTCAAGTTTGGTACCCTAGGTTATGATTTTGATGATTCTGAGGCTTCCAATGGGTTTAAAATGGAAAATAGTGTAGGGTAAATCTAAAGAACAAGCATTGGAATTAAAGTTGGGATTTTTTGATTTCAAAACCCCCATTCGGCCAACACTAATTTTAGGGGAGGAGTTATATTTTCATAAATATAAGTAGATATTTGGATTTCTTGGACAAAATTGTGTAGGATTAGCCTAAGAGAATAATTTTTACAAAGCTAGAATGTTAATCCAAAAATTTAGAAAAAAGGTCTCGAACTTCATGTAATCTAGTGATCCTAATAGATTGTATGATCAATGTGACTATGTTTAGGATCTTGGAACATCTAAGAGGATGTTTGGTGATGTTGACCGAATTCCTACATGGTTGGAAAGTCAAGGGAGTCAAAGAAAAAGTAAGAGGAAAGCTTGAGGTGCAAGGTAGCAAACTTACCTATTGTAATTGCATGATGTAGTATGCTTGTGTGTTGATGTGTACATGTTATTTGAATGTTATTGTGACATGTTTTTGCTGCTATAATTGCTATTCATGATGAGTAGACTATGTCTCCATGGCCATGCATCAAGAAGTTAGTTTTTAGCATGCTAATATGTCACTAATTAACATGAGAATAAACAGGTTGCGTGTAGTACATTAGCATCCATCTAGCATGATTAATATGGTATTGTTTGCTACTGAGATTTCCTTGAATCTCACCCCCTCCCTAACCAACCATTTAGGTCAATCAATGATGGGCAACAATGGCATGAGAAGCAAGGAGAAGAAAGTGGAGAGTTATTGATGTTAATAAATGAGATTAATGTTTAATGTATAATTCTCCTATGTTGTAAATTATGTTTATGGATGCCTTGGTGCAATTTATGTGCATAGAATGCTTATGGAATGTATGAAAATTTATGAGCATGAATGGGAAAGAGTAAACCCAAGTTATGTATGCCACAGAAATAAAAAGAATTAAAGCAAGCAAAGGTGAAAGGATAAAACGTTGGTCCTAGAGCAGTTAGTTTCGAGCTTCAGTTTGACCTATCAAATGAATGAGTTCAGCCACAAAATTTAGTATACTTATAGTACACATCTTAAGCTTTAAAATGAGAGGTATATCACCTTAATTGGGTGTGTACAGAAGGAGATATGAATTTCCAAAGTTGAGGCATAGACTCTAAAAGTTCCAAATTTTACCAAATAGAGAATAATCCTTATCCAATAAACTGTATGAATTGGGCAAGGATAAGTCCAATTGGATATTTTTCCCTTAAAGAGCATTAAAATAGCTTTTCATAGAATTTTGGAACACATCCATACGATGTTTCTAGAATTAGTTATGATTTTTCAAAGTTGGATTTGTAATCTGGAAATTGGGCAGTAAACAGTAAATTTTCAAAAATTAACGTCCAGATTGAAATTTCTAAGTTTAAGACCATCCAAAGTGGTTTGAAATGGCTCTAAATGGATGCTAAGGTATTATATAAGTAAGGTGTGATAATCAGTTAGGTGATCAACTGAGTGGAGATGACTTTACTTAGTCCTATGGTCTACAGTCTTCCCAAGATCTTAATATAACTTAGACTAACGATAGTATTCTATGGTTATAGTGGATCCTGAAGAGGCTTATGATAGAGTACAGGAGCTCCCAAGGTCGTGGTAGACTGAGCCTAAAGGAAGTGGCTGAGCTATAAGAGTAAGTGTATAGTACCTCTTTGGGAAGACGAGGACTAGGGACGAGTTGGAGATATGGAAACCTCCTTCAGTTATAAACCTGTACCGAGAGAGTACCTATGACTCCCTTCCAGATAACGTTATCATTGAATAAACTTGGCTCAATTTCCTTATGATTAATGGAGGAAGGCCGAAGTTAGAAGCATTAGAGCCGTAAGACCTGAGTAGAGGTATTCAGGCTAGCTTTAGACACAGGAAGAACCCTTGTAATACAAAGACAGACTGAGTATTGACGGGCAGATCCTTAAGATGAGACGAGAGATAAGAATGTAAGCTGAAAAGACCTGACTAAAGATAGATCAAGAAGGGTCTAAGATAGAAAAGTACTAGGGTTTAAGCCTATCAAAATTAGTGTCTCAAATTCCCGTTAGCACTGCTTAGTTAAAGGTGCTCAGGCAAGAGTAGCCCAAGGAAGGGTGACCCTGGGAAGTAATGTAAGAGGGTGCTAAAGCCATAAATGTTAGCCATTTTGGCAAAATTACACTGAGTCCAGCAGAAATAAAAGATAAAATTAAAGAAATTGTTAGACTACTTAGTATCCCAAGCAGTATTATTTCAGACCAAGACCCAAGAATCACTTCTAAGTTTGGAGGTCCTTATGAAAGAAATAGACACTACTCTCAAATTCAATATAGCCTGCCATCCGTAGATGGATAGGCAGATAGAGAGAACGATTCAGATGATAGAAGATACGCTACATGCTTGTGTGCTTGATTTTGGCAGTAATTGAGATATGTACTTATTGTTAGCCGAATTCACGTACAACAACGACTTCCATTCAAGTACCCGAATGGCACTATATAAAGCACTTTACCGGAGGAAGTGTAGATCTCCCTTATGCTGAACAGAGCTCACTGAAAGAAGTATTTATGGTCCTCATTTAGTAGATCTGACATCCCAGCAAATTAAAGCTATTCAGTAAAGACTCCTAACAGTTCAAAGTAAACAAAAGAGCCATGCAGATATTAAAAGGAGACCATTAGAGTTGAAGTTGGTGATCACGTTTTTCTCAAAGTGTCACCATTAATAGGAGATAGTCGATCCCTAAAGATTAAGAAATTGAGTCCGAAGAACGTGGGACTATTTCACATTTTGTCCAAGGATGGACCAGTAACTTACAAATTGACTCTTTCCTAAATCTGAGTCAAATTCATGATGTCTTCCATGTCTCCTAATCGAAGAAATACTACCCAGACCCGACACATGTCCAAAATTATGATGACATTATGCTCCGAGACAACTTGCCTTTCGAGGTCAGACCAAAACGAATTTGTAATTAGAAAGTCAAGTAGCTGAGGAATAAGCCGATTCTACTACTCAAGATTGTCTAGAAAGGTCTTACACCGGGACAAAAAAAAAGCTAGGTGGGAGAAGGAGACTAAGATGAAGGAAAAGTACCCTAAAATTTTCCAGTAAAATGTGCTTTAAATTTCGAGGACGAAATTTATTTAAAAGGGAGAAATGCCACATCCAGTAATAGGGTAATTAGGAATAAAAAATATTCCTAAATAATTAAGGGCAAAAAATGATAAGGAGAAATAGAAGATTTATGATGGAAAATTATTATTATGATTTTCCAAATCAATTATATAAAGTTTGACTAATTAAGGAAAATTGGTTAAAAATATTTATGAAAAAATATTTTCGTGTTTCAGAAAATTAAGAAAAAAAAAGGATAATATTCCTTGAAAATTATATGAGGTTATATAATCGGTTTTATGACCAAATTGCCCTTAGAGAAATTATAAAAGAATTTAAGGTCGATTTAGCCTAATTTAAGGCCTTCTATTTGGAAAATTCCAAATAAACATTTGGAAGGAGAATAAAATCTCAAGAAAATTCCTTTGATGTCCCAAGGAACTATAAGAGATTATGAGATTAAAAGGAGACCCTCAAATATCTAAGATTTTTTCTAATTGTTTGGACAAGCGGAAAAATCACTAATGAGAAGGAAAATAGTTTTCCTCTTCATTTAATTAATGAAAAATCGAGTTTGAGCTAAAGAGGCATTTTGGGAAGAGAAAAATGAGGACAATAATTTATGGATCTGACAGAAAATAATTAGAGTCCAGAGAACTGTAATTATAGAGAAGAAGTTAAACCCAAAGTAAAAATATACCGATAAAGTAAAGACTTTAGTCTTCGCTTTACTTGGCCCATAATTTGTCATTTGTCAAGCCCTTAATGGAGAGTAATTAAAGTTACCAAGTGTCAAGCCTTAAGAGGAGAGAATCTTAATTTGGATACTAATTACATTTAGATTTACTTAATTAAAAAAGAAGTTTCAAGAAGGAGTAGGGAAGTGACACTTGGCAAAACATTAATTGTGGTGGTTGAGATATTTTTTTAGCATTCAAGAAGGCTCTTCCTCCCCATAATTTCAGATCATGTTTTGGCCAAAGAGGGAAAAGAGAGAGGATTCAAGGGAAAAACTACTAACTTGGATCAAGTAAGCTTGGAGTTAAGGTTAGTGGATGATTTTACATTGTTCCTTGCTTGTTTTCCTTGAGTTGTATAGTTGAAATTTCTAGTTTTCTTCCTTCTTGGGTGCTGGTCAAAATGTTTAATGAGTAGGGGAGGAATTTTGGTTGTTAAAATTTGGTAGAACACTTCAAAACATGATTTTTCCAAGTGGTTTCAAGTGATTGTAGGTTGTTTTTGAAATAATTTCCTTGTTGTTTTTCAAAAGGGACCTTTCAGCTAAGACAAGAACTAGACCCTAGGATGAGTTTTTCAATGTTTTGATGCTTCCATTGTGTTCAAAATGCAAAATAGTGTGGGGTAAACCTACAAAATAAGTGTTGGAAGCATTAAAAGCAAAGTTATAATTTTTGGATAATGAACCCTATAGGCTCGGTCAAGAGGAAACTGGAAGGAGGATTTTTATTTTCTTAAATCCAAGCACATATTTGGAATCTACATGAAAAATCATGTAGGAATAAGTCAAGATGGAATTTTTAGGGTTAAAGAACACAAACTCTAAAAATTTCAAGAACAAGGCTAGAAGCTTTCAAAGGGTTTAAGAGTTCATGAGTTATGTTGTCAATTTTATTTGGAATGGTTCATGATTTTTGCTGCCCCTTTTATGGATTTTCATATCAGGGTTTGATATTTGTGGAGGAGAAGAAGAAGGTCAAAGAATCAAAGAGCATTGGATTAAGGTAGTAAGATTTAATTAACCTTAATGTTGATTGTTGCATTGATTGCTATGCAATTTCATGTCCTATTATGTTGTTAAGGTAAATGATGATGATGATGATTGTGTAGCTATAATCCTTGCTTTAAGTGCCTTGGTTATTGCATGTTAGAGTGCTACATGTATGAGGTAAAGTAGTTCCCTATTAATAGCAAAAGGTTGGAATGCTTGTAATGATAGATGTTGATGTTTTGGTTGATTGATCTTGCTACTGGGATTTCATTGAAATCTCATCTCCCATATGTAACCTAACATTTTAGGGGCTGAATCATCAAAAGGGAGGCTGCAAATCCAAGGATAAAAATGGAGATGAACCATGAGGAAACAATTATGTTTGGTCATGTATAATATGCTTGATGCTGTAACCCTAAGCAAGATGCCAATTTCAAGCCACATTTTTTTTAAGTTCCTGAATGAATTTATTCACAAAATTTGGTATGCTTAAATTTCATGCCATGAGCTTCAAATCAATAGGTAGCACATTAAAAATGGCTAACTATATGATTTTTAATGATTTTTCAAAATTAAGGTCTAGAATTTGAAAAAAGAGTTTTTACTAAAAGGACAGAGGTGATTTTCACAAAAACTTGACACATTTTCAAATGGAATTGTTCACAAAATTATTTTTTCTTAAAATATCATTCAAAGAACTTTTTATAGAATTTTGAACCACTCCATTTTGATTTTTCTAGATTAAGTTATGATTTTTTGAAGTTGAATCAGAAAACTAGATTTTTACCATATAAACAATAAAAATCCGAAAATTAGCATTTTTTGGATATTTTTGAGCCCAAGACCATCCAATATGGTCTAAAATACCTCAGAATAAATTCAAAACCATACTAGAAGTAAGGTGTAACACCTCCCAAAGTGTCGCTATTGCCATTATGAATAGTACAAAGATGACTATCCTTTTAACACTATCATCTAAACTCTCTATCATGAGGGTGTGATTTGGCATTGACCCTACATCACATAACTCTATCTTAAGCGGTCCAACTCTGGCCCGAGGCTCATCTGTGATTGCACTTGATTTGCAACAACATCCTGCCCACCTTATACCTTCACAATATCCCCAAACACTAAGCCTTATACATCTAGCTCCTCATGACTGGCAAATAATTTAATTTATCTGACACGATCTACTCTGCCCTCCATGATGCGATATTCGCTACCAAACTCACCAATAGCATCATTTTCCCTCATCTTATTACAGATATCTTCTATGCTGCCCATGTCTTTGAGTATGACAATAACAGCTATTTTGAATCAGCATCCCTTTTTAAATATGAACACCTCAAACACCCAGCCATTGGCCCGCCCCCTCCTATTCAACCTGTGTATGATGTTGGTGCATGCCTTGTAGCCGGTGCACTAGCCTAGGAAGCTCAATAGCTCCCTGAGCCAGTTATTTTAGATACTCTAGCTGATGATATTCTGGGAAATGAAGCGTCAGAAGGACTAAGATGCCCTCTGTGATAGAGACTGGTACTATCATCGTTATATGGATGCCCTGATCACTGAGCGCTTGAACTTCAAACTTCCCTCTGATGAGGATGACCCACAGAGCGGAGTCGGGATGTCTGGAGTAGCTACTTCTGGTACAGGACCATCTGGGTCTGGGGCCGATGACCCTGCTATGCAGCTGCAGTTTTCTTTATGTTTTTGCTAGTATTTGTTGTCTTTTCCTTTTGAGTTAGAGTTGCTGGATATTTTATCAAACTTTTCTGGTGCTGTTTCCTTTGTTTACACTGATTTAGTGGCAGCTTTACCCAAGAGGGAGTGAATTAGGAAAGTTTCACTGAAGAATGAAGACACAGAGTTTATATTGGTTCGGTCTCAACTACTTGACCTACGTCCACTCCTCAGAACGCCTCTGAGATTTCCACTATATTCCTAAGATTAAACAGGCTCTTGGTGCCTCAATACAGTATTTGAATCTCTTAATCACTCCCCCTTACTAACCATAAGGTTACAATCCCCTCAAGAGTCCACACTCTTGAGTTACTCTCAGAAAATGAGTATAGAAAGGTATATTAAACTCTCTCACAGAGTATATGAATAATAAGCACTGAAGTTTGGTAAAACAGAGTATTGAATGCAACAATAGATTTTTAGCAGATGGTAGCTCGCGTATTCAATTCTTCATTTAATGCTCTTCATGCCTTTTATTGTTTGAGTATTTTAGTTATCTGTTAGACTGAAGAGCTTCTAGCTATTGGAAGATCACTTACGTGTGTTTGGCAGTTACAATGATAGTTCGCCATTAATGCTTCTGACATAGTAGGTTAAAGCTATAAAATAACTATTGCGCTTCGTAATCTGCAGAAGTTTCTTGGCAGAAGTAAGTTTCCTTCTTCAATAAAATAGAAATGAGTGACAGAAGAAGTGATGAATCTAAACATTGAAGCAAGTTGGAAACCACGAAATCAATCACCAGATACTTAGAAAGTAAACTGAACTTACTTGATTGATGTCTTGATCGATAATCCTTTGATCGATCATATTATCAATTAATTGTCAAAGAGATAAATATAGCAGATATATGTATTTACCAAGTAAATTATGGATCATACAATGATTGAGCAAATGATCGATAAATGGTGAAATATGAACACAGTGATCTTCGCAAGTGAAGTATATTTAAATTTTGTGTATGGCTTAATTCTTTCAAATTTGCAGCCTTTGTATCTTTAAGAAGAGAATTATGTGATTTAAGAAGGCTGAGAAAAGCTTAAAGATATAATGAACATAGGTTTTAAAATATCATTGTGAAGAAATGTTTGAGAGATGAACTGATGCATTGATCAAACAGATGATCGAAAAGCATTTGATCAATCGTATCATCAATTAAGCTAAGCAAGAGTGAAATCTATTTTCAAGCTATGATGATCGAACACTTCTTTGATAAAGGATTGATCGAACAAGTGATCAAATTCAAAGAGAACTATGACAGTGATATAGAAAAAAGAATTGATGATTGATTAAATAATTGATTAATGATTAATCGATTATGTGATCAATAAATGACTGTGTAAAGATGTTTCTAGAAAATACCTGAGTAAGGCTTTGATCGATCATATGATATGAAAAGATGATACAGAGACCATGATGTTTGATCATATTATCGAACAAAGGATGATCGATCAATTGATCGGTCATGGATTGTGAAAAAAAAAACCTTATTTTGCAAAATAATGCAGCCTACTTTGATGGAACATATTATCGATTAAACAGAAATGTTTTAACAAATAATGTTCAAATAGGTTATCGATGAAACAATGATCGATAAAGTGATTGATAATAAGAGAACTATTCAACACAGTAGATAAGTCAAGGAAACTTTACCAGTTATCTAAGTCCTCATTGATTACTTCTTGATCGATC
The DNA here is from genome assembly GCF_004799145.2 of Neltuma alba. Taxonomy (NCBI): domain Eukaryota; kingdom Viridiplantae; phylum Streptophyta; class Magnoliopsida; order Fabales; family Fabaceae; genus Neltuma; species Neltuma alba. The sequence goes on along the minus strand of NW_021632716.1, from coordinate 68,081 downwards.
AGGTGATTGATAAAAGTTGTGTTATACTCATAGAAGTTTTATAGCTTTTTCCTAACAGTTTATCGATCAATAAATTATCAATTAAATGATCGATAATTTGCTGTAACATCTTACACAAAACTAATATTATCAATGATCGATTACATGATCGATCAACACATAAAACTTGAATTATGTAGCATATTATTGATCAAGCTTAATAGTAAACGATTAAAAAAGAACTAGCAACTATCTGACAATTGTTTGATTAACCAGTGATCGATAATTTAATTGATTAACTTAACAATTTCATAGAGAAACAGAAAAGCTTAATTTGTTATCATCAAAACTGTTAATCTAACAGCTATATTTAATTAGATGGCTGCTAATAGCCTTTTTGTTTTTTTGTTATCTTTGTGTTTACATTGATCCCCTATGCTCTATCTTACTTAGCCTCTATGTTTTACCTGAACTCAATCACCCCTTTTCCTCCTTTTGTGAATTTGATGTATTGTGCTTTAATTTCAAATTAGACTTTACAACTTCTAAATCACTTTGTGATTGGTTTGCGCTGTATTTGTTTCAACATTGAGGACAATGTTGTGTTTAAGTGTGGGGGAGGGATTTCCATTTTGGATTTTAGCAAAGGCTACTTCATGCATCTATTTTGGCCCTTTAAGTGCTTTTAAATAGGTCATTTGTGTGCATTCTTGAACATTCTGAACTTAGTTTTTAGGGGAGTATGAAATTAAATTGCATTGTCCCACTTTTTCCACAACATTGCCTACCTTTGCCGCAACTACCCTATGTGCACTCCATTTTCCACCATTTTACTTCTCGGCCATACTTCACCACTGCAACTTTTGGCTTCGCTGCGGCGAAGCAGGCTTGTTTCTAGGTTTTCCTCTCAGCCAACTTTCACTGGGATAAACTTTTGGTTTCATCGCGGCAAAGGCCTTTGATATATAAAATATGAAAAAAAATCTTTTGCTTTTTCAAATCCTTTTTGTGCTTTGCAATTTCACGGCTTTTATTCCCTTACTTAGTAATTCTCCTGATTGAGATTCTTAATACTCCTGTGTTTTTAAAAATTTTGGAAGATCCAAAACTCTACATGTGCTTTTAGAAAACTATCCATGCTTTTAAACGATAGTTGATCTTAGCTACCCCACTGATTTCAACAAGAAGTAAATGAGGGTGCACTTTGAAAGTAGGATTATGCATTTTTAAACCTTGAGATTGAATAATCGAGATGCTAACTTTGTTGCAAGGATATTTGGGCTTGAATTCATTAAATTGTGTGAATCTACTTAATTTCATATCTCTCTAGAACTTGTTTAAATTCTTAATCAAGGTTTGATGGATTGATATTTTGTAAACATGATAGAGGCATTCATTTCGAAACCCTTCTCACCAAAACACAAGCCCAAACACCTAACCATTGCCAACCTCTTTGGACCATCTCTTTGAGTATATGCATACAAATAAGATGTAAGTATTTTATTTTTAGTTTTAGTTTCAAAAAAAAAACAAGAAGAAGAGAGAGAAGAAAAGAAATGGAAAAAGGCAAAGAAATAGAAGAAAATATTTGAGAAAAGTCAAAGAAAGAAAGAAAATAAATAGTGATAAAAAATAAAAATATATTTAAAATCTTAGATATACATATTTTGGCAATAGAAATAAATAGTAAAAAGAGCTTTGGTATCTTGGAAAGTTTTAAATCCGTTCTTCAGAAATTTTGATGTTTGCTCATGGAGAGAATAATTATGATGCTTTGTGCTCAATTTTCCTTTTTATTTTATCCCATCCATTTCACTTAGCCTTTATTAACTGTTACAAACCCTAAAAGCCCTCTTGATTTACAATTTATGGTTCTTGCAATGTAGAGGTAGAATTATCACAAGCTTATAGTAGAGAATGAACTAAGCATATTTTAGAGTGAAATAATCCAAGACAAGTGAGTTGAGAGCTACACACACACCCTTGAGATAAATCTCTTTTGCTCAATCTCTTGGACTAAACACTTATAGTGTTTAGTTTCTCAGCGCTTTTTTGTTCTACTTTGGTTGATTTCTGAGGAGGTGTTTTTACTAACAGTCCTCTTTCATCTTTAAGCATGGTTAGTATTTCTTTTGCATTTGTACCTTTTTCAATATTTTGTAGGCTTTGTCCAGGAGTATAAAGGTCTAAGTACGGGAAAATTTGATTGAGCACAAATTGTCTATATTATTTGATGATATTTTCAAGGTTTTTGTTACACTTTTTGTCTCATTTTGATGATAGTTGTGCTTAATTGAGATTGAGAGTCTTTGTGTTGAGTTAGTGTTGTTTGAGGGTAAAATTGTCATATTTATTCATTAATTGCATTCAATTGATTTTTGGGACAATCAATACCTTAAACCATTGCCTTTCATTTCAGGACACTTAAGAAGTAGAGCCAAAAGTGAAGACCAAGAAAGTACAGCATATAAATTCAACATCATCAACACTGTCAGACTTGATGATTGAGCTCAAATTGTTTATATTATTTGATGACATTCTCTAGGTTTTTGTTACACTTTTTGGCTCATTTTGATGATAGTTGTGCTTATTTGAGATTGAGAGTCCTTGTTTTGAGTTAGTGGTGTTTGAAGGTAAAATTATCATATTTATTCATTAATTGCATTCACTTGATTTTTAGGACAACCGATACCTCAAACCATTACTTTTCATTTCAAGACACTCAAGAAGTAGGGCCAAGAGTGAAGACTAAGGAAGAGTAGCACGCAAGATACAACAACATCAATATTGCTAGGTTTCCCTGCGACCAACTTATGCCTTCGCCGCGACGAAGCCAGGATTTCCTCCTCAAGATTCGTTAGGGAAGGTTCGCCGCCCCCATAAGTTGCCCTCACCACGGCCACAAGTTGCCCTTGCCGTGGCGAAGTCACATCATTAACCAGAAGACCTCTCAGGAATGGTTCGCCGTGGCAAAGCCATCCTTTGGTCGTGGCGAACACTTCGAATCAGTAACCCAGACCCGAACCATTTTTAGAAATTTTACCTACCTACTCGTACAAACCAACCCAATACACCTCATTATCGGTTTAGAAAACTTATTTTGGGGTAAATGACATCATTCACTACATACACAGCCTCTATTTTTGTCCTCTCTCATCCCTCTCTCATCTAACCCTAATTTCTCCCATTTTCCACCATCTAACCTTTACCATGGGTAGCTTAGATTTCCCAATTGAGAAGCTTTAGAGTTCTATGCATGTCTAGGTGTTTTTCTTCCTCTTAAAGGTGTAGCAATGGCTGGAGTTCAATGAGCTAAGAAAGGGAGTAGTTTAATCCTAGTTCAGCTATGAATTTATGAATTTCTAGGTTTAGGATTTGTAATTTGTAGTTGAGCTGCTTGACTATAGTTGGAATCAGTTCTAGATATCCATTTTGTGTGGTAGATTGGTTAATGTAGAACTTTGAGCTTAAATATACATAGTATCATATGTCTATTTGAGATCTTTTGATTCTCTCTACTCTTGCACGGTTGTGTTTTGATATTGAGTTGATTTTGATTGCATTTGACCTATTGCATTAATTAATCTTTCCATACACACTAAGAGCACTTAACAGGATCTTGAGAAATGGAGTCCCATTGCTTAAGATCCTAGACTTAAAGAGTACGTTAAGGTTTATCATTTCGAAACTTAGTGATTTCTACTCTAATATCAATCAATTTCGAACTATGACAGCCTGAGCACACTTTCAAGTGGATTCTATCATTACATGATCATCTACTTTTTGTCATTCCTTTTCTTATATCCCTAAAATCTAAAAATATTTTTATCATTTAGTTTAATACACTTAATGCTTTCAAAAACCAAAACCCCCTTTTTTATGTTCAGTTTGCATTGCATGGCATTCAAGTTAGCTTAGGTACATTTCGTTAGGCTTCGATTAAGCAAAACGACCCGGGGTTGCACCCTATAGTGCAATCCTTAGATAAAATTTTGATTTAACCTCCGAGGGCTAGAAAAGGTTTCGAATCAGTTCACCGCAGCGAAGCCAAGATTATCACCATAACACCTCTCGGGAAAGGTTCGCCGCGGCCACAAGCCGACGTCACTGCGATAAAGCCACAACATCAAGTATTATACCTCTTGGGAATGGTTTGCCATCGTGAAGTCATTCTTTCACCGTGGCAAACTCTTCAAATCAACAAGCTAGACCTGAACTATTTTTAAAAACTTCACTTATCCATTCGTGCAAACCAACCCAGTACACCTCACTACTACTTTAGAAACCCTATTTTGGGGTAACTGACATCATACACACCCATCACAGGCTCCATTTTCATCGTCTTTCATCTTTCTCTCATCTAACCCTAATTTCTTCCACTTCCACTGTCAAACCTCCACCATGGGTAGCTCAGATTCACTCCCAGTTGTAAAGCTTTAAAGTGCTATGTGTGGCTAGGTGTTTCTTCTCCTCTTGAAGTTGTAGCAATAGCTGGAGTTCAATGAACTAAGAAGGGGAATAGTTTAATTCATAGTTTAGCTATGAATTTATAAATTCCTAGGTCTAGGGTTTGTAATATGTAGTTGAGCTACTTGATTATAGTTGTAATTAGATTTAGATATTCATTATGTGTAGTGGATTGGTTTATGTAGAAGACATTGATAATTATAGTTTAAAAATTGCTCTATTTATCGATCACTTGATTGGTAATAGCATTTATGGATTATATTATCGATCATTAAAGCATGTGGAGAAGTGGCACTCAGTAAATTATTGATAACATGTTCAAAAATCTAAATTATCAAACACATTATCAATCAAATGAAAGAAAAATCTGTGGACAAGTAGAAAAGCAGTTTAAAAGGTAATATTGATCAATCATTTGATTGAATACCTCATTGGTTGATAAGGATATCAATCAACATAGGCAAGTATAGTTTTTGACTGCAATTTATCCATAACATGTTCGATAACCTGCTTGTTTGATAACGTGTTCCATAATTATTCATCATGTTCTTATGTTCTCTAAAATTATTGATAAGTTTATCAATCACCCACATAATCGATAATCAGATTGATAATTCTTATGTTTTAAATGTTATGTTTTGAAATTTCCTGGTCAGTTTTAGATACCCCTATTTTCTAGCAACGATCAAAATCTCTCCTATTGTTTTAAAATTTCTCACAAAACCTCATCCAAAAACACTTTATAAGCTCATTTGATTTCTCTAAACCTATCCTCTCTCAAGAATCACTAAACCTGTCACACCTTACTATTATATTGATTTAGGTTCCTTTTAAAACCATTTTTGACCACATTGGATGGTCTTGGGCTCACTTTTTTCCACAAAAACACTAAATTTCGGATTTTTACTGTTCATCGGGTAAAAATTCAGTTTTTCTGGCCCAACTTCAAAAATTCATAACTTATTCCACAAAACTCTAATTGGGGTGGTTAAAAATTCTATTTAAATCTCTTTAAGTCCTCTTTTAAGGAAAAATAATCTCAAGGGCCAATTCTTTATGACAACGCGTCAGGTTTTTGTGGAACACCACTCTGTCTAGTGCCAAAATTTCTTTTTCCCAGATTCTGACCTTTAACTTTGGAAAATCACCAAAAATCGTATACTTATCCATTTTTAATGTATTTGCTATCCATTTGAAGCTCAGGACGTTAAATTTCATCATACAAAATTTCATGATTTAACGCGTCCAGGAGCATAATCAAAAAGTAGTGAGAACCAGTCAGGGTCAGTGTGTTTCCAGTACTGTTAGCATATTATATACATAACCAAAATATTATCACGAAATTTTGTGGCTAAACTCCACAAATCAATCTTCAATCTGAAGCTTCCCTTTTGAAGATTCAGGCCCTAAAATGTTAGATTACATATATGGAATGAGATTTCATGGAAATCCCAGTAGCAAATTAACCAACTATAGCACCAAGCAAGCATCATTATTATGCATGATCATATTAGCTACTATTGGTGAACTAACATACTTATCATTTGGCAAACTCAAACATGCAAAGGCCAAAGCAAGATACTACATAGAGTAGCCACATAACAATCAAGAAAGCTCAACCACAATAATAGTAATTAACCATACAATAATCAATAATGCTAGTTAGTGGTAGTAGCTAGGTTTAACTCACTACCTTGCTCCAAAAGCTTTAGCCTTTCTTCCTTCTCCTCTTTTCCTTTACAAATATCAAACCCTAACCATGCAATCCATCAAAAAGGGCAGCAAGAATCATTATTCAACCATGAAAAAGCAAGAACATAAATCAAAATGATTCTTGAGCCATAAAGCTCCCTCCTTTGTTCACTAGTTTTAAACTTGATTCTTTTAAACCCTAAAAATCACTTCTTGACTTAATCCTACATGGATTTTCATGTAGATTCCAAAAATGGGCTTAGATCTAGGAAAATAAAATGGCCTCCTTCAGTTTCCCTTTGACCAAACCACAAGGAATCATGAACCAAAAATCACAACTTTGCTTTAAAGCTTCTAACACTTGTTCCTTTTAGTCTACCCTACACCATTCCTCATTTTAAGCATCATGGAGGCCTTAAAACAATGAAAAACTCATCCTCAGGCTCAGTTCCTCACTTGGCCGAAATGGAAGCTCAAGAAAACAACCATGAAAAATGCTTTAAAACAACTTAAACTCACTTGCAAACACTAGGATCTAGCTTGTGTTGTGTTTTAACAAGTGTAATGAACAAAACTCCTTCCCCTTTTTAATATCCAGTTCGGCTAGCCACAAAAAGAGGGAGATGACAGATTTTTCAACTATAAAAAGGGAAGAAAAGAGAGCAAGACACATCTAGAACCATGAACTCACCTTAGATCCTTGCTTGTGTGACCAAAGGAGCTCACTTTCTTCTTGCTTTTCTCTCAAGCTCTCTCTTTTCCTCTTATTTCTCCCTTGGCCGAAATGCTTATCTGAAAATGGGGGAGGATGAGCTTGATTAATGGTTCAAAATATCTCAACCACCTTCTTTAATGATAGTCCAAGTGTCATTACCCTACTAAATCTTGGTTTCTCTTTCATAATTAACAAAATTACAAATGAAATTATTTACTAAAGTCAAAATCCTCTCCATTTTTGGAATGACACATGGCTCAATAGGGTCCCTAGGATTTGCAAGACACCAATCTTGCTTTATTAGTATACTTTAGGTTTTGAGTTTAACTTCTTTTCTATAATTACAGTAGCTTAGCCTCTGTAATTATTTTCTGTCAGATCCTTAATTTATTCTCCTCATTATTATCTTCCCAAATTGCCCTCTTTGTCTCAAAATTAAGTTCCTAATAATTAAATATAAAGGAAAATTAATTTCCTTCTCTTTAGGGATTTTTCCACTTTTCACATTTATTTGGAAAAATCTTGGACACTTGAGGGTCTTCATTTTAATTCCATAATCTCATATAATTCCTTGGGATTTCATAGAAATTTTCTTAGAATTTTATTCCTCTTAAAATATTTATTTGGAATTTTCCAAATAAAATCCTTTAATTTGCCTAAATCACCCTTAAATTCTCTTATGAATTAACTAAGGGTAATTTGGTCATAATACCAACTTTATAATTTCATATAACTCTCAAAGGATATTATCCTTATTTTTCCTTGATTTTTCAAGGCTCAGAAATATTTTTTCTTATTTACATTTGACCAATTTTCCTTAATTAGTCAATTTCCTATAATTGGCTTGAAAATTACTGTAATTATTTTCCACCAAAATCCTTTGACTTTTCCTTATCATTTAATCCTCAATAATTTGAGAATATTTCTTATCTCTAATTACCATAATGCTGGATGTGACAAAACCTTTCTCTCAAAAATCAAGAATACGTAGAAAGGGCTCGTGTGAACAACCTAGTTCATGTTAGGAAGAGAGCTCTGAAAAGCGTGCTCCACCTAAAAAGGCTACACCCTCAAGTGCCAAAATAAAGTACAGATCCAATATCTAACAAGAGAAAACTCCTAAAAGTGGCACATTGAAGATTTGAGAAAGCCAGACGCAAGGCTCTTCTTAACAAACACCGAGCAAGAGAAAGACTCGATCAAAATCCAAGTTGACTGTGGTTGCTGAAGGATCAAAAACTAAATTCGATAAGGAAATCTTAGTTAAGAAAGTTATGGACGTGGCTCTAGGGATTACAGCACCTAAACAGCCAAGAAGGAAGAAACAGTTAAGAAAGTTATGGAGCGGTTATGGAGCGGTTAACATAATTGTGGAGCGGTTAACATAATTGTGCATTGATGAAATAGTTTGACTTCATGGAATGTCAAAATTCATCATATATGACTGAGATCTAAGATTTATATCAAACTTTTGAAGGTTTTTACATGGAGCCATGGGTACTAAGTTAAAGTACAATACTGTTTACCACCTCAGATAGATGGACAAAATGAGAGGATGATTTAAACAATCGAAGACATGTTAAGAGCTTGTGCTATTGAGTTTAAGGGTAGTTGGGACAGTCACCCATGTGTAGTAGAATTTACCTACAATAATAGCTACTATGCTAAAGTTCAGATGGCATCCTACGAGGCGTTATACGGGAGGAAGTGTAGATCTTCATTTTGTTAGATTGAATTAAGTGAAAGAATAGTTATTGGTCCAGATTTAGTGGACATCACAACTAGAAAGATTGAGATCATTAAGTAAAAGTTATTGATAGCCCAAAGTCGATAGAAGAGTTATGCGGATCGTTAGAGGAGACCTTTAAAATTTAAATTGGATGATCATGTATTTTTGAAAGTTTCACCTATTATAGGTGTTGGCAGATCCATTAAGGCCAAGAAGCTTACATCCCAATTTATAGGCCCTTATGAGATTTTGGGACGGATTGGACCTGTTGTGTGAAATCCCACTTCGGCTGAAGAGGGGAACAAAGCATGCTTTATAAGGGTGCAGATACCTCTCCCTCATAGACATGTTTTTGGGTGGCTACGGCTGTACCTAGGAAAACAAAACCGTGAGGTGGCTACAGCTGCACCAAAGCAAACAATATTTACAAACAACACTCTCGAGTGGCTACGGCTCCACTCTAGGACCTAAGGATGTTACATGTTGTATATTGGATTACGCTACTGCCATATCTTTTCAGTTTACACTACGTGTTCCATGTGTCGCAATTGAAGAAGTATCGTATGGATCCGTCTCATGTTATCAAGCCGAAACAGTTGAGTTGTGAGAAAATTGACGTATAAGCAAAACTAGAGCAGATTTTAGACATTAAGGATAAACAATTGAGAAACAAGACTATCCTCCATGTTAAGGTTATTTGGAAGGGCATGAGTCCCAATAATGCTACTTGGGAGACTGAGGAGCAGATGCGTCGCAAGTATTCTTACTTGTTTTGTTAATGAGTAGTTTGAGCTGCGTTTTGTTTTTTTTATTTTTGTGTATGGTCATTTGAATTTTGGGAACAAAATTCCTTAGGTGTGGAGAATTGTAATGTATTAAATTTTACTCCAAGGATTTAAATATTTAAAAATTAAAAAAAAAAGAGTTCCAAACTATTATTTTCTCTATTTTACCTAGGGTCTTTAACTTCAGTTTATCCTGAGTATTCTCTTTTTACCGTCCCCCCTCTTTTTCTTCTCTTCTCCCTCTCTCTCTGCGTTCTGGCTTGTAGCGTCGCTCTTTCCCTCCCGTTTCTTTCTCCATCATTATAGATCATTTTGGTAAGTAAAATTACTTCTAATTACAAAACTTCCTTCATGAAAGTTGTTCTACTAAGTCAAATCTTTCTAACAATAGTAATTTTGTATTGCTTAGAGAAAGTTTTTGGTACAGAGTTTGGAGCAAGTATTTAGTTTTGATAAGTGTTAACCACAGTATAGTAAATCTGTTATAGTAGATCATTTCTACCAGTTTAGATTTGTCCATTTGTTGATTTTAATATTTAAAAATTAATTTTCAATTAAAAAATATGTTATTTATGACATATATCATATTTATACCTATTAAAATTAAGTTAAATAATTTATTTGGGTTGTTCGACATATTATTGAGATTTTAATCGGTTTAGTTTTATTTATTGGATGACTGGAGGTTTTAAAATAATTATTTTAGCTAAAGTTTATTGTTTATGAAATATATATATGTGTAATTAAAATTTTGATTAGATTATTTATTATATATAAATATTTCAAGTACTATTGAATTTTTGATGGTTTAGTTTTTATGTTAAACTTCAAATAGGATTTTTAGAATTTACAATATAATAATTTCATATTTAGAAATATTGAAAAAGAATTTTTTTATTGAAGTAAATAATCTGGAGGATGTAAATAAATAATTTGGCTTATTAGAAGATTACAAGTTAGTTCTAAAGTACTTAATTTTAGGTTATGAGAGTTGTGAGAATTTAGAATGTAAATTAAATTAAATTAGGAATTTAACTAATATATAAGCTTAATTATTAATTAATTAGCTCATATTAATATGTGGTTATATTAATTGTGTAGATTAATTATTAGTTGAGCAAAGGATTGACCTTGTGGTAATCTTACTATTGCTTTGGCACGAGGTAACCACTTTTTACTTGTTATATGTGCTAATATGTTGTTTGTGAGTATTTTGCTAATTTAGAATAATAATGTGTTATTTAGAACTCGAGTAGGTATGTTATACATTTTGAGCTATGAAAATCGTCTTGTGGGATTTTTTTCCGAATTGTGATTGAAAAGTTTGGAAAAATATATTATCTATATCTTATGGATATATGTTAAGAAAAGATTGAGATATTTCTCATTATATTGTGAATGATTATTTGTTAACAAAAGATTGAGATATTTCTCATTATATTGTGAATGATTGGTTGTCATTTGGATTTTGAGTTATGTCATTTTCTACCATGTGGTAAGGCCACCATTGGTGCATATTGGTTAGCTTCCTTCGTCCCCCATAGTGAGGGATAAGCCTTTGTGGCTTCCTATTCGTCCCCCAAAGTGAGGGATAGGCCTATATGTCTGATTGATCCCCCATAGTGAGGGATAGACTTATATGGCTTGTGTGTTGGCCCCCATAGTGATGGTTTGGATGATTGAACTTATATTTCTATAGCTGTATATATTTCTCGAGAATTAATAATTATCCCACTTGACACCTCACGGGCACATCTTAGTATGTATGATAAGTTGGAAAGTTGGTTACTGAGACATTTGTCTCACCCCCGTGGTTCAACATTTTCAGGTAATAGCTCTAGGGTTGGTCCGTCAAGGAAGATGGTAGAAGCTTAGCTATAAAGTTTACCTTGTATAGCCTCCTTTTTGTCATGTGATGAGTATTTATATATTGCCACATAGTGCTCATCTATTATAATGTTTGTAGATTAATACTTTGATTACTGCTATTTGATGAGCAGGTCGTTAGAAGGCCAGAGGTTTCTAAGACTTTGCACATGACACTCTTTTGAAAGTATGAGTTTTATTTGGGCTAAGGGTTGAATGATATTTCTGGACTTTGGAAGTCCAAGACCCAAGTTACTTATCGAGGTTGCTTGTGATATATGTTTATTTCTTTTAACCATGATAGTGATTTTAAAATTTTAAGTTTCTCTTTATCTATTCAGGGACTTGAGATAGTTACTCTCTTATGGTGCTCAAGTCCTAACGAGGCTGTAAGAGTTTGTCCAACTTAGGTGGCCACTACACCCTCTTAGTGGTGTACAGACTTAACCCCTAACAATCTTGTTCAACTCTTTATAATTTCTCTTCCTCTTGAGGGGGTGTAACATCCCAATTTTTAGGCCTATAAGTACTAGAAATAGCCTGAATGAGATAGGCTACCAGACCCCTTTTTAGTAGAGGTCTTAAAGATGAAAAAGGAAGTTAAAGCAGTTTTAGGGACTAAACTGCAAAGTGAAAGTTTTAAGGGGCAAAGGGTAATCAAAGTTAGAGGCTCCAGTAAAATCTCAAAGGCCCAGAAAGAGAAAAGAGGCTAGATACAGACTAAAGGTTAAGTTAGAAGCCTCAAAGAGATGGTTTTATGAGGTTAAGCCTACGCAGGGGTAAAACCGTAAATTCAGAAAGTTACAGCAATCAGGGGTAAAAATAAAAAGTACTTAGAAAATTCTAAGAAAATCCCAGAAAATTAGAAATAATATTCTAAGGCTCTTTTGTGAAGAGAGATGATGAAAATACCCCTGAGATAACTTAAAAGGAATTTATAAGTTTATGGCTCAGTTTGAGATGTAGAGGTAGATTTAATTGTTTGAGTCATAAGGAAACCTCAAAAAATTATGGTAGAATGGGGATGTATGATCTAAGAGACTGTAGAAAATTATAAAATTAGTTTCATCCCCAGAAGACCAGTAAAATGGGTTTAAGAATACTTAAAAGCCAGTTGTGCTGAAAAAGGGCATTTTAGAGAATGATTTTTAAGTGGGGCTACAGGTTGAGTTATGACCTGAGAAAATTCACAGATTTTCTCTTGAATATGAGGAATTTTATGATATTTTTGGATGAATATTTGGGGCTCTGGATTGAATAAAATGCTCCAGTCAAATATTAAATAATTTTGTCCCCTAAATAGGAGACAAAACCAAAGAAAATATCTAAGAGCCATCATGACGATGCTGAGTCAGCGTGTTGAGTTATCAAGCGTAATCATGACACCGACGAGTCATCATGCTGAGTCATCAAGTATAATCATGACACTTACAAGTCATCATGCTGAGTCACCAGAAGATATTTATGGACAGCATAAAAATCAGAACGCAGTATGGGAATATTTTAGACAGTCTTTTGTCTACCTGTTATAGTGAAATCTCTACTGCATGACTCAGTAAGGTTAAGTAGCCTGTCAGTAGAGCTAATTATTTTCATCTATGCTCCTCTGAGATGGTGCTATATATGTATCTTTTATTGGCCAGAATTTTAAGAAGTTGTCCTGGTGGTACAGGGTAAGTTAGGACCTGAAAAATATCCGTTATGATGCAAGATTGGCTTGATAAGTGGAGAAATAATTAAGGAAATATTTTTGTATGAATTTTCCATTTATTTTCTCCCTATTTTAATGCCATAAATGATAAAAGGACATGAAGTGACAAGTGTACGGTTAGATGAGAAAAAGAAAATATTACGTGTACGGCTAGATGCAAGACACGTGTACGGTCGGATGCAAGACACGTGTGCGGTTGGATTAAAGACATGGCTTGATGATGTAAGCATGATGTCATCATGATGAGGTAAGCATGATGTCATAGGACACTTGTCACCGTAAAATCAAAAGAGAAAATGGACGGTCCAGATCGAGCCATGTATTTTTAAGATCAACGGTCCAGATTCAGTCTGCTTTTCTATAAATACCCCCTCCCCTCCCTACCATTTCATCCAAGCATAAGGAATCCATGGGGAAGCTCTTGCAAAATGGTTTCTAGAGAGAGAAAGAAGAGGGAGAAAGAAAGGCCAAGTGGTTTCAAGCCAGATCAAACTCTAAAACAAGGTATGTGATGGTTATAGCACCTGATTTTATGCCTATTTCGAATTAGTTACTGTAAGTATCTGATTTTGAAATTTTGCATGCTTAAAGTACACTCTGTGAGATTTAGATTCATAGGTAGAACACTTCATTTGGATATGTGTACGATTTATGGTGATTTTTTAAAGTTAGGGTTTGAAATCTGGAAACAGTGTTGAACTTTTGGAAGAGTTTCAAGTTCCGTACAATTCCGGTGCTGTTCAGCATAGAATTGGTTCCTGAAACTATTTTTCATTTAAAGTTAACTTAAGGAACTTCTAGTGAGACTTGGAATCACTCAATTTGGATTTTTCTAGAATTAATTATGAATTTTCAAAGTTGAGTAAAAATTCTGGAATTTCTGCGTGAATAGTACCCGCGAACCAAAATTTCCAGATTTGATCTTCTTGAATCTAAGGCCATCTAAAGTGGTCCTAATTGACAAGAAATAGATCAAAAGGATGGGAAATGATGAGATTTATGTTAGAAAAGATAGAAAGAAAACCCTAAGAGCAAGAGAAAGGGTTGAGGTTCAAGAGAGCTAATCTTGAACTTTATGTAATTTAGTGGCCTAATAGATTGTGTGATCATTATGATTATGTTTAGGACCTTTGGAACATCCAAAAGGATGTTTGGTGATGTTGACTGAATGTCCACATGGTTGGAAAGACAAGGAAGTCAAAGGAAAAGTAAGAGGAAAGCTTGATGTGCAAGGTAGTGAACTTACCTATACTGTGTGCTTGATCTGTATGCTTGCATGATGTGATTGTGTTGCCATGATGTGACTAAGCTATGATGAAATGTTTGAAAAGTTATGTTTGCAAGTTTATGTTATGTTTTGCCTTGGCAATATGTTATGGAAGCATGAAATGCTTTAGCTTACTTTCCATGGCATTCATGTGTTAATGTTATAACATGTCATGCATGTGCATTATGTCTTGCATGCTTATGGGTAGTGTTTGCTACTCCCGAATCTCACCCCTCCTTAACCAACCATTTAGGTCAATCAATGATGGGCAATAATGGCATGAGAAGCAAGAAGAAGTAAGCGGAGAATTATTCTTGTTAATGGATGAGACTGTTGATGAATGTATAATTCTCCTATTTTGTAAACTATGTTATGGATGCTAATGATGCCATGTATTTAATTATAATATTTATGGCATGAATGAAAGTGCATGAGCATGAACGGGAAAGAGTGAGGCCATGTTATGTATGCCAAAGAAATAAAAAGAATTAAAGAGATGTAGAGGGATAAAACGTAAGTCCTGGAGCAGTGAGTTTGTAACTCTAGTTTGACCTACCAAACGAGCGATTTAGGTCATAAGATTTGGCAAACAAAGAGATCTGATGTTTCGCTTTAAAATGAGGGGTAGTTTGCCCGATTCTGATAACCGAGCAGAAAGTTATGCCTTTCCAAAGTTAGGCAAAAATATAGTAAAATCCGAAAATGACCAAATGAACAGTAACTTTTTCAAAGGAAATTGAGCTCGAATTTCAAGGCAATCAGTTTAGAAACTATTTTTCCTCAAACTTTTATCCAAACAGCTTTCTGTAGAATTTGGAATCACTCAATTTTGATTTTTCTACAATTAGTTATGAATTTTTGAAGTTTGTCACATTTTAAGGTGATAATGAATAGTAACCCATAAATGAAAATTTTCAAACTTGATTTTTCATCAATTGTAGCCTTCAAAAGTGATTCCAAATGCTTCCACAAGGAAAGTTAATTGATTTTAACATGAGGTGTTACAGGTTTCAAGTTCCACTAAAATTTTTCAAAGAGATCTACATGAAAAAAATACTTTCAGGGGCTAACTCATTGTGGAACAATGCTAGAACTATACGGAATTTACATTGTTCATATGGTCAAAACTATTTTTCAGATTTAAAGCACTAACTTTGAAACATCACCATAATTCACACACATCTCCAATTCCAGTGAATTACCCATGGAATTAAAGCTCAAGATGTGTATTTTAAGCATACAAAATCTCATGGCCAAATTCATACAGCAACTATTTCAAAACATTTATCAAAGTTTACAGTGCCATAGACAACAATTTCCAGCATTATTATACACATGTCACATTCATGCTATGAAAGATAAAACTATGAAGCTCTGCCTCCATTACGTTCTTCCCTCTTTGAAATGCCTCTGCCCCTACTTGAACCACAGTAAATTTGGAAGGAATGAGATTTCATAGAAATCCCAATAGCAAGATAAAATCAACTAAGCATTAACAAGCATCATTATCACACAACTTTACTAAAAGCCATTGTTAGGGAACTAAAACTAACTCATACATTGTGAAACTCTAACATGCAATAGCCAAGGCATAACCTTGCAAGGAGCAACCACAAGTCATACATAAACATTCATATAGCTCAACCATCCAATGGCAATAACATAAGTATAACAACAATGTAACGTTAACAACAAAGTTAATTAAATCTTGCTACCTCAGGTGAAGTAAGCCTTAACTCTCTCTTCTTGTTCTTGGCTCCTTCCTTCACAAATATCAAAGCCTATCTAACAAAGGGGCATAACCATTATATTCCATAACAAAACTCAATGTTTAAATTGAATAAAACCCTTAATCTCTTTCTCTTTAGTTTTTGAGTTTTGTTTCCATCAATTTATAACTTATTCTCTTAGGCCAATTGATAGAACCCAATCTTTATATGGTTTTCTCAAGTGTTTTCTAATGTTTTGCAACAGTTTTTACTCTCATTATGCATGCATTTATATATATTTGATTGCATTGAGCGGTAAAATAGGGTCATTTTTTCTCTCCTCAATTTTAATTGCCTTGATCTGTAATCAGTTGGTCTTTACAGAGCTCTTTGTTGTGATTTTCAGACAATTGGAGAAGGACCCAAGAACCATGATGGAGCATGGATGGAGCCAACATGTTACAAGGACCAAAACACAAGAGTTGGGAGTGTTCTGCCTCCCCAGGTCGTGACATGAGACAATGAAGTCGTGACCTGGATGCCTTTAATGAAGCTACGTGTTTTGGACTTGAGTCGAGATAAAAGCTCTGTCTTCCTAGGTCGCGACATGAAACATTTGAGGTCGCAACCTGAGCCCCCTAAGTCGCCACCTAAATTAATGAGGTCGCGACCTGATTGCGTTAAGTGAAGTTGTGCGTTTTGGAATAGGTTTCTGAGCTTTTATATCTAAAGGGGGAGCAGCCACCACGAAGAGAGTCTTCCTTTTCTGTAGATTTGCACAAGGTTGAGCCACCATAATCTCCTCTCAAGTCTCCATTGTTTCCACAACCAAAACCTTCATTTTTATCCATTTTTCCACCATATTCTGCAATTCTGAACCGATCAAACCATTCCATCCACCTTCTTCTACACTTTTCCAACCCCATTTTTAGCATCAACCATGGCTGTTCATTCCTGGAGCGATTGCGATCGGTTTGAAGACATAAGAGAATAAACCCTTAGCCTCTTGGTGATGGAGGATGAAGCTTGAGCTCAAGGATCTAATAGGGGAGTTATCGGTCTAAACTTGTGTTTGATTTTGTGTTACAGATTTCTAGATTTAGGGATTTATGCATCTGTTTCAGACTTGATTTATGATTGTAAATCTTTTGTTTAGACTATTAAATGTATTTAGATTGGATGCTATTAATATTTTATCATTTATACATATATATATCAGCTTTGAATCCTTGTGTTCATTTAATTATCAGTTATCATTGGTGATTAATCTGTGTGCTTGGTATTCAATGATTGTCGATTGACTTTCTGAAGATATTTGCATCATCCGTTTATCTGCACTCTAAGTAGTTTTCAATTGTGTTTCGAGAGATGTTAATTAACTTTGATTAAAGTGAGTTTTCATTAATTAAGACATTGGACCTAAGTGATTTCTTGGGGTTTTCTTTAGACTTAGAGATTTTCTAAAACTCCCAATCATTTTAAAGAGCAGTGATAGCTAAGTTTCCATCATCAAGAGACTGTTTTACCATAATTCCCTTTTAATCCAAACCATTTCTTCATTCATTTAAAATACCAAAAAAAATAGTTAACTTTGTGCACTTTATTATTGCACCACTTTTAAAACAACTAAAACCCCCTTTTACAATGTTTTTGAGAACCAAGTTAGACTAGGATTTCCAATAGCAAGCTCCTCAAGAAGAATGACTGGTTGCATCCTGTGCTACATATTTTTGTGGTGTAACTCACTTTCTTGACCATCCGGAAGGTGACAGTCCGGGTTCGATCAATGGTGCCATTGTCGGGGAGCCATTGAATTGGTTCCCTAGTGATTGAACCCAATTATTCTATGTTATTTCATATAATTTTTAGGATATTTATCATAGGTTTTGGCTCCTTTTAATGATAATTGTGCTTAATTTAGATTAAGAGTCCTTGCTTTGAGTTAGTGTCTTTTTGAGGTTAAAATTGTCATAATTGGTTATTAATTGTATTCAGTTGATTTCTAGGACAATTGATGCTTCAAATTGTTGTTTTTTTTATTGTAGGACACTTGAGAATTGGAGCCAAGATCAAAGACCAAAGGATCTCACCAGTAATCTCTCGGGCAGAGTTCGCCGCGGCCAACTTATAGCTTCGCCGCGGCAAAACCAAAAGATTAGGCGGAGCTCCTCTCGGGCATGCTTCGCTGCGGCGAACTCTTCGTATCAGCAACGCCAGACCCGAATCAGAATGCAAAAATGGAGCCTCTAATCATAAGATCCGACCCATTCCACCCTTTTACATGTTGAGAAACCCTATTTTCGACAACACACTTCATTCTATCACCTCCAACACCTCTATTCTCTCATCTTCTTAGCTCTCCACCTCCATCTTCTTCCCTATCCATTTCCTTCCCCTTTTCTTCATTCCATCTCATTTCCTTCCGCTCCCAGCTACCATGGCCGACGGATTCACTTCAGTTGGAGCTTTTCTTGAAGCTATGGAGGGCTAGGGTTTATCAACTCTTGAAGAATGGTGGTGTGGCATGAGTTTCCAGACTTCAAAGGGGAGTTTAGTTTCAGTTTTCAATTTTTAGCTATGATTTATAGCTTTCTAGGTCTAGGAGTTGTAAATTGTTAGTTAAGAACTTGGGATTGTTACTGTAATAATTGGTTAATGATTTTCATTTGTAATTTTGATTGGTTGATGTTGAATTTTGTACTTAAATATATGTAGTTGCATAT
Source organism: Neltuma alba (assembly GCF_004799145.2). Taxonomy (NCBI): domain Eukaryota; kingdom Viridiplantae; phylum Streptophyta; class Magnoliopsida; order Fabales; family Fabaceae; genus Neltuma; species Neltuma alba. The sequence goes on along the minus strand of NW_021632716.1, from coordinate 49,438 downwards.
ATGCTTCTTGTAACTCTCATGATTCTCTCCTATCTTGCATAGTTATGTTTTGATACTAAGTTGATTGTGTGTTATATTGAGCCAATTACATGATCATTCCAAAATTACACATTAGGGAAGCTAAACAAAGTTTTCATTAATGAGTTCATTAATGTAAGCTTTGGACTCAATGAGTTATTGAGGTTCTTATGAAGAAAACCTAATGGATTTGTGAAACTCCCAATATTTAAGTGAACTATGATTGCCATCAAAACCATTTTCAAGAGATTTCCTATCAATCATTTTTCATTCCATCATTATTATCTTAAAACACCAAAAATATAATATCTTAGGTTTGTTTTCATTGCATTTAGTTTAGGCACCATTCATTTAAATCTTAAAAACCCAAAACCCCATTTCATTGCATTGCATGGCATTTAGTCTAGCTTAGGTAATTAATAAAGGCTCCCAAAAGTGAAACGACCTGAGTTTGCACTATAGTGCATAGCTTGGATTTATTTTTGATTACGAACCCCAAGGCGAATGACGAAAGGCTCTCTTCAAAGCCTTAGAATCATGAAAATCACATCCTAGGGTACCAAACCTCAACTCGTGGAACACTACCCTTCCTTGAACAATCAATTTTGATTATACTTCAAGAATCAATTTTGCAAGAATACAAAGCAAGAAATAAGAGGGAACAACTTTCTAACCTTGGATCTAAGCTTAGATGATCAAAGGTGGTGTCTTCCTCTTGATTATACTTTAAGAATCAATTTTGCAAGAGTTTTCCCTCTTAATCTTGTCTTGGCCAAAAATGGAGGGGGAAAAGGCTCTATTTATAGCCAAACTTTGGCCTTGATGGACTAAAATGCCCTAGGTGGCTAACAGAAAGAGTAAGGGCAATCTTAGAACTTCAAGTGCACTTTTGCATCATCATTACATCATCTTCTTGCATCACCCTTACATCATTCTTCTAGAAGGTGCCAAGTGTCACAAATTTAGTCGAGGAGAAGGGAGATTAAATCCTAGCCATTGGATCAAAACTTAGTTCTTAAGTTTCCTCCTAATTTACTTGGCCCACGTTTCTCTGACTTTCTTGACAACCTTCTAGAGCTCAAAAAATTCTTCTGCCTACTCCATAAATTCCCTTTTATTGTAGAGAATATCTATAAATCTTCTCAGACCATAACACTTCCTGTAGGCCCTACTTAAAAATCATTTACTAAAATACCCTTTTCACAGTACAACCGGCTTTATTTTATTAAAGCCATTCCATTAGCCTTTTGGTTACCAAATAATTTTATAAATTAGTACTACCTTTCAACTATTTAACCTTATTTTTGTGTATATTTTTTAGGTCTCTTGCTATTTTAAATAATTACCTTAAACAGTGTACTTTTTACTGGCCATAACCTTATAAATTCTATTTAAGTTCTCTCAGGGGTATTTTTATCATTTCTCTTTTTAGAATATTATTTCCCATTTTTTGGGATTTTCTTAGAATTTTCTGTGTACTTTTCATTTTTACCCCTAATGACCGTAACTTTCTGAATTTATGGTTTTATTTCTGCTTGGGCTCAACTTCATAAAACCATTTTATTGAGTCTTTTAACTCAACTTTTAGCTTGCATCTAGCCTCTTTTCTCCTTCTGGGCCTTTGAGACTTTACTGGAACCTTTAACTTTGATTACACTATAGCCCCTGAAAACTTTCACTTTACAGTTTAGTCCCTGAAACTGCTTTGACTTTCTTTCTCATCTTTGGAACCTCTGCTAAAAAAAGTCTGGTAGCCTATCCAATTCAAGCCATTTCTGGTACTTATAGGCCTAAAATTCGAGATGTTACAATTCTCCCCCTCTTAAAGAATATCGTCCTCAAAATTCTGAGTCAGACTTTCATTCTTACCCTTAATGAGAGGTTAATTGAGGAGAATATCCTCACTTATACTTAACTTTGACCCCTTCAACTTTTCATTATACCTTTTTGCTAGGTTTTAATCCTGAAATTCATACTTACATGACTTATTGTTTTATACTTTTTTGTCATTTACATGAGCATGGCTTTTGCTTTTAAACAGTTTCTGTCACACCTTACTTTTATGCACTTTAGCGCATTATACGGAAGCATTCAGAACCACATTCGTTGGCCTTAAGGTTAGAAAATCAAGTTTTAAAGTTTGACTTGTACGGCCACGGTTCACTGCACATTCTAGAATTTAGGGCCAACTTTGAAAAATCATAACTAATTCTAGAAAAATCAAAATGAAGTGGTTCTAATTTTCCCATAAAGCTCTTTCAATTCTCTACAAGGAAAAAATAACAATCTAGATTTAAACCTTGCCAATTCATGCAGTTTATTCATCAAAGATTACTATTTATTTAGTCAAAACAGTATTTTTCAGAAGTATTGCCTCAACTTTGAACAGCCATAACTCTTAGCATACACATCCATTTCATATGATCTACGACTTGTTTTGAAGCTCAGGATGTGCTCTAAACAGTCACCAAATTTTGATGGCAAAACTCGTTTATTTTCTTTGTCTCATCATTGGCACCAATTCATGGCTCATTTAGGGACTCTCTAACTCCCTAACTTAATTCACATTTTCAAATAAATTCATTTCTTGCATTTCCCATGTTGTCATTGCATATACTATTTCCATACATAATCTCATGCCATCTTACATACCATAACATTTTAAACATCATCAATTATACATGACATGATTATAACATCAACTAACATAATAGTTACATAACATAGCATGTTATAGAAACATAAGACATGCTTGGTTTCTTCCCTTTATCTTGCACTTCCACTTCTTGATTTTTCCTTCAAGCTTGTAGCACCTACTAGGGGTTGTTAAGAGAGGGTGAGATTTGGGAGAATCTCAGTAGCAAATGTAACGTCCTAAGTTTTTATCGGGTTTTAATAGCCTCTTTTTGGTTGGTTTTGAGGATAGATTAGTGGTTTTAATCTTGATCTTGGTGTTTGGATTGGATTTGAGGTATGTTGGAGGAATAGGTGAACAATCCCTCTTAGGGTTTGTTCACCACGGTAAATCGGGAGTTCCAGGGGGGAGTATCCTTTCGGGAAGGTTTCGCCGCGGCAAAGGTTGGGGTATGCCGCAATGACGATTTTTTGGGCGAGCGAGAATTTCCTCTCGGGAAGCTTTCACTGCGGCGAAGATTGGAGTTCTCCGTGGTGAAGTCAGGTTTTCAGGTGAGTAATCCCTCTCGGGATTAGTTCGCCGCGGCAAAGTTATGGGTTCGCCGCGGCGAAGGGGGCCAAATCTATATAGTCGCGGGAGGGGTCAGTTTGTGCGAAAATTAGAAAATCTGAAGGTAGAGAGAGAGAGGCTCTGCTACGGTTTCAGTGTTTTGGCTTGGAGAAGACATTTCTAAGGATCCATTACCTCAAGTAAGTGATTTTAACATCTAATCTACTTTCTTTCTTGGAAATTCTGAGGATTTTTGGTGGAACCCTAGAGTTTTCTAGGTTGTGATGGAATTGAGGTTTTTGACCGATTGTTTTAAATTTAATTGATTGTTTTGGGTTAGTCTAAGTGTTTAATTGGTGTAGCTTTCTTGGATTTGAAGAACTTTGAGTTTTTAAAGCTAGGGTTTATGGAAATGGGAGGTTTGTGATTGAGGATGATAATGTAGAGGTTGATTTTGAGTTTTGTGAATTGGGTTATGTTAAGGAGGGTTAAATTGGATGTTTAATCGGTTTAGATTGTTGTTAAGACTTCAATTATTCAAATGTGATGTTTGGGTGTTGAATTCCTATAGTGGGTCCTTGAGGTTTAAACTCTAATTGATGCTTGAAAGGGGATTTGATGTTTTAATGGACTTTTATGACTTTGGAGTATTGTTTTGATGGTTATACCCTTTTGAGTTGGGTAGAGTTTTGTTTTGGTTGGAGCTAGGAATTTTGTGTCCCCAAGTGTTGTTTTGGCCACATTATTAGTTTGAAAGCTAATACATGATGGTTATGTGTTTGTGTGCTTGTGTAGACCGGTTGTGAGCCTTGTTGGTGCATGGGGACATATTGTTGGTTTGTTATTCCTTGCTCAGGCGAGAGGTAACCACTTTCCGATCCTTTGTACATGCTTTTATGGTATTGTGAGTGGATTTGTGTTTTGTGCTCCGAGTAACAACTGTGTTCAAAGTGTATGTTGTATATTGAAAAAGGAAAACCACCTTGTGGGGTTTTGATTGATATTGAATGAATCTTGAATTTGTGAAAGATATGCCACTGAAAGAAGTTAATTGTGAAATGATCATTTACTTCTAATTACGGTTTGAGCATGATGCATGAATTGGGAATTGGTGAGAGATTTGGTTGTTAGTTGTTACTACCACGTGGTAAGGCCTCCATTAATCCATGATGGTTGGCTCTTTATGTTTGTAAAACCCTTTAACCTCAAAACATTATAAACTTGTCATAAAATTCACTACTATGGTAGAAAAGGAAAGTTGTTAAAATGAACTACCATAGTAGAAAGAACTTTGCATATTTTAGAAACTAACATTCAAACTCGAGTCAAACCCAAACTCTGTTGCATGAAACTAGAAATCATTCATTAACAACCACGGGCCTCCGAGCCTCCGGCCCGAGAACAAAAGACATCATAATCAGCCCATCCAATTAGTTTTCAAGCATGTATAACAAAGTTCCACAAAGCAATAGAAATGGCCTCCGGCCAACTAAAATACGGAGATAACATTTCATCCAATTTACAATAAGATCAACAGTCAAAATATCTCAAAGGACCCTAAATGTGGCAATATATATATACTAGCCATACATATACAAAGGCTAGAGGCCTAAAGCTAACCAAGCTTAAGCCTCTGCGTCTCTTCCCGACGGCACTCGCCTAGAACCTTCACCTGAAAACATTGTAAACCACAGGGTGAGACAAAGTCCCAGTAACCAACCTTTCCAATTTAAGGTACTACTAAATAGGTGCTCGTGAGGTGTCAAGTGGGGCAGTTTACAAGTAATATGATAATGATAGCCACAACAAGTAATACAAGTGCAATGATGCAATCCCATCACCCATATCTCTCACTTTGGGGGATTTTCAAGAGTCGAAGCCGGCCTATCCCTCACTATGGGGGATGTAAGGAGCCATAAAAGGCCTATCCCTCACTCTGGGGGACGTAGGGAGCCAAAAGGCCTATCCCTCACTATATGGGACGTAAAGAGCCAACCATCATGCATTAATGGAGGCCTTACCACGTGGTAGTAATAATCAAAACTCTCACCAATTCCCAATTCATGCATCAGGTTCAAACTGTAATCAAGAGTAAATGATCATTTCACAAATCACTTCTTTCAGTGGCATATCTTTCACAAATTCAAGATTCACTCATCATCAATCAAGACCCCACAAGACGGTTTTCCTTTTTAACATACAACATACCATCTAAACACAATTGCTACTCGGAGCACAAAACATAAATCCACTCACAGTACCACAAAAGCATGTACAAAGGATTAGAAAGTGGTTAACTCTCGCCTGAGCAAGGAAAAACAAACCAACAACACGGCCCCGTGCACCAACAAGGCTCACAACCGGTCTACACAAGCACACAAACACACAGCCATCATGTATTAGCTTTCAACTAATAAGTGGCCAAAACAACAATTGGGGACACAAAATTCCTAGCTCCAACCACAACTCTACCCAACTAAAAAGGGTATAACCATCAAGGCAACACTCCAAGGTCAAAAAAATCTATTTAAAACCTTAATTCCTTTCCAAACATCAATTAAAACTCATACCCTCAAGGACCCACTATAGGAATTCAACACCCAAACATTCCATTTGAACAATAGAAGTCCTAACAACATTCTAAACTGATTAAACATCCAATTTAACCCTCCTTAACATAACCTAATTCACAAAACTCAAAATCAACCTCTACATTATCATCCTCAATCACAAACCTCCCATTTCCATAAACCCTAGCTTTAAAAATTCAAAGTTCTTTAAATCCAAGAAAACTATACTGATTAAATACTTAGACTAACCCAAAGCAATCAATTAAACTCAAAACAATCGGTCAAAAACCTCAATTCCATAACAACCTAGAAAACTCTAGGGTTTCACCATAAATCCTCAGAAATTCCAAGAAAGAAAGTAGATTAGAGGTTAAAATCACTTACTTGAGGTAATAGATCCCTAGAAATGCCCCCTTCAAGCCAAAACACCGAAACCCTAGTAGAGCCTCTCTCTCTACCTTCAGATTTTCTAATTTTCACACATCTGACCCCTCCAGCGACTATATAGATTTGACACCTTTTGCCGTGGTGAACCCAGAACTTCGCCGCGGTGAACTAATCCTGAGAGGGATTACTCGCCTGAAAACCTGACTTTGCCGCGGCGAACTCCAATATTCGCCACGGCGAAAGCTTCCCGAGAGGAAACTCTTGCTTGCCTAGAAAACCTTCGCCGCGGCATACCCCTACCTTCGCCGCGGTAAAACCTTCCTGAGAGGGAAACCTCGCTCACCTGAACAACTTTGCCGTGGTGTCCCTATGACTTCGCCGTGGCCAAACCTTCCCAAAAGACAATCCCCCCTGGAACTCCCGGTTACTTCGCCGCGGCGAACATACCCTGAGAGGGGTATGTTCACTTATTCCTCCAACATACCTCAATTCCAACCCAAACACTAAGATCAACATTAAATCACTAATCTATCCTCAAAATCAACCAAAAGAGGTTATTAAAACCCGATAAAACTCAGGATGTTACAACGTCCCCTATAGTGAGGGATAGGCCTTTTGGCTCATCACGTCCCCCAGAGTGAGGGATAGGCCTTTATGGCTCTTTACGTCCCCCACAGTGAGGGATAGGCCTTTATGGCTCCTTACATTCCCTAAGTGAGGGATAGGCCGGCTTCGGCTCTTGAAAATCCCCCAAAGTGAGGGATATGGTTGATGGGGTTGCATCATTGCACTTGCATTACTTGTTATGGTTATCATTTATATTATCACTTGTGAACTGCCCCACTTGACACCTCACGAGCACCTATTTAGTTGTACCTTGAATTGGAAAGGTTGGTTACTGGGACGTTTGTCTCACCCCGTGGTTTACAATGTTTTCAGGTGAAGGTTCTAGGCGTGTACCATCAGGAAGAGGTGTAGAGGCTTGAGCTTGGTTAGCTTTAGGCCTCTAGCCTTGTTTATGTATGGCTAGTTGTATATTGCCACATTTAGGGTCCTTTTGAAATATTTTGATTGCTCGGTCTTATTATAAATTGGAGGGAATTTTATCTCCTTATTTTGGTTGGGCAAAGGCCATTTCTAGTGTCTTATGAAACTTTGACTTATTTTATTGGAAACCACTTGGATGGGCTGATGTTGATGTCTTTTGTTACCCGGGCTGGAGGCTCGGAGGCCCAGTGGATGTTAATGAATGATTTTAGTTGCATGCAACGAAGTTTGAGTTTGAACAGAGTTTAAATGTTAATTTCTGAAATTATGCAATTTCTTTCTACTATGGTAGTTTGTTGTAACAGCTTTCCTTTTCTACCATAGTAGTGATTTTATGACGAGTTTATAATGCTTTAAGGTTAAGGGTGTTACAGCAAACACTACCCATAAGCATGCAAGACATAATGCAAATGCATGACATGTTATCATAACATTAACATATGAATACCATGGAAAGTAAGCTAAGGCATTGCATACTTTCATAACATATTGCCAAGGTAAAGCATAACATAAACTTACAAACATAACTTTGCAAACACTTCATCATGACTTAGTCACATCATGGCAACTCAACCATATCATGCAAGCATACATATCAAGCACACAATATTGGTAAGTTTACTACCTTGTAACATAACTTTCCTCTTGATTGTCCTTTGATTCCCTTGTCTGTCCAACCCTATAGATTTTTGGTCAACATCATTTAAGATCCTCTTGGATGTTCCAAGGTCCTAAACACATCAATGGATAATGCCAAACATTCACTGGAACCAAGACACAACTTATTTCTTACTTGGTTCTTTCTTGAACATAGTTGAATTCTAACCTTTGAGTTTCAATTCCAACCTTCCTAAAATTATTTCCACATGCAATTCCCACATAATTTTACATGTAGAATCCATTTTCTAGCTCAAAACAATCAAAATCCAATCCTAAATATTCAGAATAGTCAAGGCCTAAAAAAATCACAAATTAAGGGAAAGTTGGATTTCTTGCAAAATCAACACAGAACCACTTGATTCTTGCTGTTTCTAAGCCTTTAAACATGTTTCTAACATCCATATCATCTTCTCCTATTCTAATTAATTTGTACAGCACTTCCCCATAGGATTTCAATCATAAAAAATCCAATCAAACCAACCACCAGGCTCAAAAATAACAAGGGAGGTAGAAACTACATCAAAAATCATGAACATACCTTGATTTCAAGCTCTAACATGCATGGTTTCCTTTGCTTTCTCTCTTCTCCTTCTTCTCCTCTCTATTTCAGCTTCTCCCTTCTTTCTTCTTGGTGTGGCCGAACATTACACAAAAAGGGGAGGGATGATATTTATAGAAAGCTAGAACAAATCTTGGTCGTCGGTTCCGATTCGATCTCGGCTGTCCATTCTTTCTTCTTGAATAAGTATGCTTTCTCTCCAAGAAATGTGACACTTGTCTAGGGTGATGTCATCTTGCTTATGTCATCTTGATTAGGTCATCAAGATTAATTAACTTAATTACCTTGATTAAGCTTCTTAATCATCCTCCTAAAAATCCTTTCTTTCAATCCAATTATGCCCTTCACATTTTTGTATAATTCCATGCATATCCTCTTGTCCATATGGCAATGTGATAGGGAGGAAAAATTATATTAAATTCGTGTAGAAAATTGCCTCAAATATTCCTCCATCTATCTTGCCGGTTTACACCGTAACGGGTACTTTTTCGGGTCTTGACCTACCCGATACCTCTGGGACATGTTTTAATACATTTTTTACCTTTGAAATACATTCCTATACTGCTCTGATAGTATTTATAGGGGAAATATATTTCTTTCTCCTTTTCCTAGAAATATTATTAAATAATATTTAACCGGGGTTGTCTTCTCCGAATTCTTTCTATCGGCTCGTAACTCTGTTGATCTGTCTCTAGGTTTTATTCTTTCCCTTTCATCATGGGAAATTCCTCTACTTTTTCTCGGGTCAAAGTCAAACTTTGGACAACTATTTTGACTTTCCCCAAATAGGGTATAAATAAGCTTTAAATTTAATTAAAGCTAACCTCGTCACTTTCTGGGGACGGAATTGATTTTAAAATCTGTGACAATTCCTCAGCTACTTTTCCCCATATTTTCCTTATTATTTGAGGCTGTCTCATACCTTAAATAATTTAATTTAAGTTACTATCTCAAATTGCTCAAAACCATGGAATGACTTCAAGGTATTTCTATCAGTTCTAGCCTTATATTAGCTCTGGGATCCTATTCCTATTTTTCTGAAATTTTTTTGAAACATTTGGGCCATTTTCGGTAACTTTGAGCATTGGTCGATCCAAATTTTTATTATTTACAATTAGGTCCCTACTTGGCCTAGGAATCTTTTCTTTACAATTTGGTCCCTCCTTAGTGCTGGAAATTGTGCCCTAGGGGCCAATCATTATGTTTTGAACATTGTTAATTTATGAATTTATTAATTACGTTATAATATTATTTGCATGTTTACTGTGATGACTATCCTTGGATAACTCATGGTTTATCCTAAATGTCCCTGGTCGGTCATCTATGTGGGAGCAAAGATGAAATAAGACCAGTATGACTTTAAAGATATATAGAGATATAAATTAAAGTCATAGGCACATGTAAGAGTACAAGGTGTTGGACCGACTCGCTATGAGAGAGCTGCATGGGTTAAGTCATAAGCTTCTCTCATATACAAACCATGTCAGTGTGCCCTTTGACCTGAGATCATTATGGATTCCTACATGAGAAACGCTTAGCTTTGACCTAGTCAAAAGTCACTTTTGACCGAGTGATCATAAAGACTATGTTCAGGCTTAGTGGTTTTCTTTCATGTGGAGGAATGTGAATGGTCAAGATGGAATTTGTCCCTCACATTCATAGAGAGACATTACTGGGCCCCTCGATGAGTGAGTCTGAGAAATGTATGGCCATACTATAATGGAAAGGTAGTTCCGTTTCTATACTCAGACTACTCAAGGATCAAGAAAGTAACGGTCATGAATAGGAGGATGACGTTCTCCATGCCTCATCCATGACCAAAATGTCATGTGACAAAAGGGACATGATATGGTTGTATGAAAGGTTACATCGTTCAACGATCCTCATATGATTTAGGTAGTCGTGATGTCTTGCTAGAGACCGCTTACGACTTGTGAGTCATTATAGTTAATGGCCCACTACCAACTTCATATGGGCCTACAGGGTCGCACACAAAATAGCCCAACACGAGTTATGATGTCCAGATTCATTGAATCTAAGATATGTCCAGATTCAATGAATAATATAGGGTGGACGTGTATATATATATAAATTCATATATATATATTATATAAATATAAGAGATATTAATTGTTAGATTTAATTTATAAGGATAAATTAAATATATAAATTAATTCCGTCATCTCTTTATTAAATAAATAAGTAAATTAAATATGTGAGACGGATTTAATTTAAACCATATTTATTTAATTGTTCTCTTATCTGATTAGGCAATATTTGATATTGTATTAATTTCAGAATTAATTTAGAGTTAATTTCGAAATTAAATATTATTCATTAAACCTATAGCATCCTATATATTTGATATGAGGAGCTAGGGTTTGAAGCGTGAGAGTACCAACAGATAAGAGACGGCCTAAGAGAGATAAGAGTGGATGGATTCTCTGAAAACCCTAGACGGACATAGACACTAGCACGTCATTCGAGGTTGAGGGCTACTCGTGTGGATACCGGTAGAGGAAGCCGACCGGAGTTGTCGACTTCGAACGATAAAGGAGGCGAGCAGAGGCATCCTGAACGGCGGAATCACCAAGCCACTCGGAAACCGAACACCGAAGGTAATACTTCTTACTACCTGACTTAAACGCGATCGGTAGATCCGGGCAACGAATTGAAAGTTTTAAAATTTTGTGTTGTTTTTCTGCTGCGCGTCGTCTTTCAATTCCCAACAGAGATGAGGATTAAAAAGATCATAATAGTCACTTAAGAATATACTTGAATCTCGAACGTGACTAAAGTCTTTAGAAAAATCCTTTTTAAAATCCAATATGCTTATAAGTCCAAGGATGGCACGGTTTTTAAGAAAAACTATTTGATGCAATGAGGGTATATAAAAAAGGCAAAGGTTTTTTGAAAAAGATGCAAAGGTAGCTTAAAAAGGTTCCTCCTACATAGCAATGCAAAAAGCAATGAGAAGGGTAAAGGTGCACAGCAAAAGAGTCCAGGTCACGACTTGGATACAATGAGGTCGTGACCTAGGTATACTGAGACACCAAGTCAAGAAAGGGCATTGAGGTCGCGGCCTGAAATCAAATAGGTTCTCACCTGAAATCACAGAGAGCCTTTACCTATTATCTTCCCCAAGTAGCGACCATATATAGTTAAGTCGCGACTTGAACATATAGAGAGCTCCCAAAATCAGACTAACCCCCCAGGTCATGACCTGAAAATAATGAGTCGCAACTTCAGTGCGCAAAAAAGCTCTGACACTCTAGACCCTAAAAAACTTCAAACCTAAGTCCCTAAACCAAAATCACTTACCAAAATGACTACCATAACAACCCAACTTAGCAATCCATCATCAAATTCTTAACAATTCAAAACAAAATTCCAAATACAAGTGATGGAAGATTGGGAAAAACTTTCAAAAGCTCACAAATTTTTGAAAAATTTTGGTAAATTTTAGCAAGAACTACCCATAACAAGGAACAACCCAACAACCAAAACACAAAACCACTTTTAAAAACTCCCTCCCCCATATACTCAAAGCAATGTCCACATTGTGGCACACAGTCACACCAAAGCACAAAGGCAAAACACAAAACAACGAAGGTGGAAGTTGTGAAGTTCAATTTAAGACTAAAGCACAACACATCACCCTTCTAGAGAGAGGAAAAGAGCTAAGCGCAAAGGTGGGTAAACTCAAGAATGCGAAGAAGTGTGTGGCGGTAACAGAATAGAAGCACAATTACAATCACATCAAACACAAAGCCAAGAGAGATTATTGAAAACAAACATAGAACAAACTGAATTTAAAACTACTTCTGCTAAGGCATCCCTTCCACAGTCTCTGAAATTCACAGCAAGATAATTTAAGCATAAGTAAATTCATGTGAACAATAGAAGTAAAGCAAAAGGGATGACCTGGCCTTAAGAGGGCAGTGGGGGCTCTTCGTAGAGCTTAAGGAGATGATTGTTACACTGAAACATTTTCCCTGTGGCCTCCTCCTTTAGCTCTATCATCTCGAAGTTATGCACTTTCGTCATAATATAGGGTCCATCCCTACTCGTCTTGAACTTACCCTTCTTAAATTTGAATCGAGCTTGATACCTCAATACCTTGTTACCCTCCTTGAACTTCTTTGTCAAGATGTTGGCATCATGGACAACCTTGGTTTTCTACTTGTAGATGTCTGAGCTATTGTAGGTGTTTAACTACATTTCTTCAAGTTCTTGAATTTGAAGGAGTCAGTTTAGGCTAGCTTCCTCCAAATCGGCATTACAGCTCTTAACCGCCCAATATGATTGATGCTCCAACTCCACCGGAATGTGACAGGACTTAGCATAGATGATTTGATACGAAGACATACTAACTGGGGTCTTATGGGCAGTACGGTAGGCCCACAGTGCATCATCTAGTCGCAAGCTCTAGTCTCTATTGGAGGGCTTGACAATCCGTTCCATGATGCGTTTGATCTCTCGATTTGATACTTCAGCTAGACTATTGGTTTGAGGATGATAAGGGGTGGACACTTAATGGGAAACCCCATATTTTGCCAACAAGTTATTGAGTAACTTGTTACAGAAGTGGGTTCCCTGATCACTGATTAGCACTTTAGGTACCCCACATTTACTGAAGATGGTGGACTTCAGAAATTTAAAAACCGTAGGTGCATCATCTTTACGTGTGGGGATGGCTTCTACCCACCTAGAGAGGTAATCTACAGCTAGGAGAATGTAGGTGTAACCGTGGGAAGGTGGAAAGGGGCCCACAAAATCTATCCCCTACGCATCAAAGATCTCATAGAACAAAATAGGTTGCTGTGGCATTTCGTTCCTTCTACTAACCCCCCCAAACCGTTGGCACTTATCACATGCCTTACAAAAAGTGAATGTGTCTCTAAATAAGGTGGGCTAGTAAAATCCTGCATCTACAACCTTCCTAACTATTTTTCTAGCACTGAAGTGCCCCCTACATAAGGTATCATGGTAAGCCTCCAGAATGGCTCGAGCCTTTACTTTCGGAATGCACCGTCTAATCACTTGATCAGAACATAACCTCTATAGGTGCAGTGGATCTCAAATATAATAGGAAGCTTTGCTCCTAAGCTTTTGAGCCTGAAAGGTGGTCAAGTGAGAAGGGATTAGACCAGTAGCAATATAGTTAACTAAGTGAGAAAACCATAGTTGAGAAACAGACAATGCACATAGAGATTGGTGAGGGAATGAATCACAAATAATATCAAAATCGAGTACTTCCTTGGTTTTTAAAGGTAGCCTGCTCAGGTAGTCTGCCACATGGTTGACATTTCCAGCTCTATCTTTCACTTCCACATCAAAGTCTTGAAGCAATAACATCCACCTCAAGAGCCTTAGCTTCGATTGAGGTTTGTGGAAGAGGTATTTCACTGCTGCGTGATCTGTAAATACAACCACTTTGGAATTTATTAGATATGGTCTAAACTTATCAAGTGCAAAAACAATTGTAAACAATTCCTTCTCAGTAGTGGTATAGTTTTTCAGAACTGTATCTAGAGTTTTAGAGGCATAAGCAATCACTTTCGAAACAAAATTCTCCCTTTGACCCAACATTGCCCCCACAATCAAGTTTGAAGTATCACAAGAAATTTCAAAAGGAAAATCCTAGTTGGGAGAGGTCAAAATATAAGGAGTAACTAATCTATTCCTCAATTCATCAAAAGCAAGCTCACATGCATGGTTAAATTGAAAATCAACATCTTTTTGTAGCCATTTGGAAAGAGGTAAAGCAATTTCATTGAAATCCTTGATAAACCTTCTATAGAACCCCACATGTCCTAAAAAGGACCTCAACTCTTTCAAGTTGGTAGGGTAGGGCAAAGAAGATATCACCTCTACCTTGGCTTTATCTACCTCAATTCTTTTTTCAGAGATTAAATATCCTAGCATGATGCCTTGGTTAACCATGAAATGGCTTTTTTCATAATTCAAAACTAGCTTTTTCTCAATGCATCATGCTGAGATTTGGTCAAGACTTTTCAAGCAATCTTTAAAAGAACTCCTATACAAAGTAAAATCATCCATGAACACATCCATGCACTTTTCAATAAATTCAGCAAAAATAGATAGCATACAGTGTTGGAATATGCCAGGAGCATTGCAAAGACCAAAAGGCATTCAGCAAAAATAGGTTCTAAAGGGACAAGTGAAGCTGGTCTTGTCTTGGTCTCTATGGTCTATAGGAATTTAGAAATATCCAGAGTATCCATCTAAGAAACAGTAGTGACTTTTCCCAACTAACTGTTCAAGCATTTGATCAATAAAAGGTAAGGGAAAAATGGTCTTTCTTAGTGGTATCATTTAGCTTCCTATAATCGATACAAACTCTCCATGAGTTTTGTATCCTAGTTGGGATGAGTTCATTGTTCTCATTTTTAACTATTGTGATCCCACTCTTCTTTGGCACGACTTGTACTGATGATAACCACTCACTATCAGAAATAGCATATATGATTCTAGCTCTCAGAAGTTTGTCAACTTCTTTCCTAGCCACATCAAAAATTAGAGGATTGAATCTCCTCTGGCTTTGTTTAATTGGCTTGGAATCTTCAGTTAGTAAAATCCTATGGGTACACACAGTGGAGTCTATTTCCTTAATGTCAGCTAATTGCCAACCCAAAGCCTCCTTATTTCTTCTAGGAACTCCCATTAGACTACTTTCTTCATATTCAGTTAAAGAACTAAAAATAATGACAAGCAGTTTATTTGTAGACTACTTTCTTCAAATAATGATAAGCATATTTGAGTTTAGAAGGTAAACCTTTCAGTTCTACAGTTGGGGGTTGAACAACAGAGGGAATTAGAGTAGACACATCAGTAAAGTTAGAGAAACTCCCTTTTTGAGACCCTTATGAAATGTACTCGCCAGCTTCACTTGGATCCACTATGCTTGCTTTAATCTTATCAGTTGTTGTACCAAGCTCAAGTTGGTTTACAACAACAATAACCTTAGGTTGGGTTACCTCCATAACTACATCATTGTTAGAAATTAGACCATTCAGAAATCGTAAGGTATGGGGTGTAATCTTAGAATGTATATGAGTAGCAATTGAGTCAGAGAGTGTTGGCCCTTCAACCAAAGTCCTCAGGACATGAGGTAGTAAAGCAATTGAAGTCTAAAGTTTAGGGGGTGAAACAAGGGACTCAGGTTCGCAACTTCATATCTCCAGGTCACATCCTAATTTCACAGAGGTTACCCTCTTGGATTACTTGGGTTGAAGTCGCGACTTGATGACTTTCAGGTCACAACTTAATTTGATAGAGTCCACCTTCTTCACAGACTTGGTCTAAAGTCGTGACTTGAGAATCCTGAGGTCGCAACCTCATGTCACAGAGGCTTATATCCTTAGATTTTACTCCACTCTCAGCACTCACCACTTCTTGAAAATCTGCATCATTAACTAACAAACTCCTTCCAAGGCCAATGTCCGTTGTAAATCTAAAAATGTAATCAAAATTTTATAGGAAAGAAAGGTCTTGGGAAATGAAAAGCATGCTATTAATTTCTAGAGAATTAATACATGGCACCTCATCTCCAGAAGGACTAGAAAATGAATAAACAGAAGAGAAGGAATTGAAGTATTCAGCATATGTACTCAAAGATGAGTCAAGCTCATAAGATTCATGTGATGATGCAGCAGAAGAATCAATCAATTTTGGTGAACTCATATCATAGCTATCATGCATATGTAGCTCATGCTCATCCCTAGCTTGCTCAATAGCTAAATCAATGGCATTTAAACCCATGAATGTAGAATTTTCAAAAGGATAACATAAAGCTTCATTCATATTAAAAGTTACAACATGGTCCCCTACCTCTATTGTTATATAGCTGTGTTTCATGTTTATGATAGTCTCAGAAGTTTGTAGGAAAGGTCTTCCTAAAATCAAAGTGCTCTCATTTGCAAGTTCATTCGACATATCTAAAACATACAAATCAGCAGGGAATATAAGGTCTTTGACTTGAACTAGAATGTCCTCGATTATGCCCTTAGGATACTTAATAGACCGATCTGACCAATTGGAGCACTACACTTGTCTCTTTAATCCCATTAATCCCTAATGTCAAATAAATTGACTAAGGCATGACATTTATAGCAGCTTCTAAATCTAACAATGCTCCCTTGATGTGAACCTTTCCTATGGTATAGGGGATTGTGTAAGATCCAGGATCTTAGCACTTAATAAGTAGTTTGACCTTGAATAAGGATGACACAATAGCACTCACCTAAATTCTCTCAAGGGGCTTAAACCTTTGCTCATCATTACATAGGTCCTTTAGTAAAGCATTTAGGATTCCCTCTTAAGAACTGAATTATCGACACATTAATTTCCAGCTTGTTAAACAATGTGTAAGCATCAGTAGCCAACTCAGCATCAAACTTTTTCTTACTAGAGAAATAGGCTTTAGAAAAAATAAGGTTTTTAGCACATACCTCCTTATCTATTGGTTTAGAGGCTCCTTGGTTGCTAGTCTCTGGCTTGTCCTCTTTTTGCTTACCTTTGTGAGCTAAGCTCTCTACAGTGTTCTTATCTTCTAGCACAGCTTCTTGAGATGCTTCTTTTTTGTTTGAGTTGACTTCTCTTTTGGTTTAGTGTGGGCTCTTGCCTTTATTATGAGCTCTTCTTCTTTGGAGCTCTCAGACTTACCAAGCCTTATTAGGGAAAGTAGAGGACTCTTTACCCCTTGTTCAGAATCATCTTTCTCTATATTTTCACTTTCAAAGTGAACCTTTTTACCGCTTCTTAGAGTTATGGCGTTGAGGCCCTTTGGATTGATTACTGTATTAGAGGGAATGCTGCCTCCGCTTTTGGCTTGTATGTCATTGCCCGTATTAGACAGTTGGGTCAAGTGACTAGTGATATCAGTGTTCTTTAAAATGAATTCCTCCAGTTTCTTATGAACATCTGAGTTATCTTTCTACATCCCTTGCAATATGGTGGTTATGGAGACGAACCTGCCATCACTCTCCTTCATTCGCCCCTCTATGTTTATTATCTGAGCAGTCATACTCTTTAAAAGTTGAGAAGTGTCATCCCTTCTTAATAATGGTTGAGATACCATAGTCTGTTATGAAGTTGTCGCCACTACTCTTGAAGGATCTTGAAATGTGCTTAAGGAGGCCCTAGGATTGTGGAACTGATTGCCTTGGAACTAGTTTGGTCTATTTACTCCCCTACCCTATTTGAAGTTTGGATGATCTCTTCAACTGGGGTTGTAGGTGTTTGAGTAGGGGTCCCTTTTCTGATATTACCCCTTTCTTCCTTGGTACATGGCATTCACTTCTTCAACTGGCCTAGGGCAATTTGGGGTATATGCATTGGTGAATGACAAACTTCACAACTTATAGCTACTAGGGCAAGAGAGTGAGTTTTGTTGAAGTAGAGGCTTTCAACCGTATTTACAAGTTTAGACATGTCTTAGACTAGCTTTACCAAGAGGGGGTCTCTTTCAGATTTGGGGTCCCTTGAATCCCTTGAGCTAACTGAAGGGAATTGAAAGATGACACGCAGCGAAAACTAAATTTTTAAAACTTTCAATCCCTTGCCCGGATCTACCGATCGTGTTTAAGTCAAGTAGTAAGAAGCATTACCTTCGGTGTTCGGTTTCTTGGTGGCTAGGTGATTCCGCCGTTCAGGATGCCTCTGCTCGCCTCCTTTGTCATTCGAAGTCGACAACTCCGGTCGGCTTCCTCTACCGGTATCCACACGAATAGCCCTCAGTCTCGAACGACGTGCTAGCGTCTTTGTCCGTCTAGGGTTTTCAAAAATCCATCCTCCCTTCTCTCTTTTTGGCCGTCTCTTATCTGCGAGTGCTTTCACTCTCACACACCCAAAACCCTAGCTCCCAATATCATATATATAGGATGCTATAGGTATTATTCATGATATTTAATTTCGAAATTAATCCCAAATTAATTACGAAATTAATGCAATATCAAATATTGCCTAATCAGATAAGAGAACAATTAAATAAATATGGCTTATATTAAATCCGTCTCACAGATTTTAATTCACCTATTTATTTAATTCAAAATAAAGATATGATGGAATTAATTTACATAGATCTAATTTATCCTTATAAATTAAATCTAATAATTAATATCTCTTATATTTATGTAATATATATACGAATTTATATATATATATATACACGTCCACCCTATATTATTCATTGAATCTAGACATATCTTAGATTCAATGAATCTGGACATCATAACTCGCGTTGGGCTATTTTGTGTGCGACCCTGCAGGCCCATATGAAGTTGGCAGTGGGCCATTAACTATAATGACTCACAAGTCGTAAGCGGTCTCTAGCAAGACATCACGACTACCCAAAACATATGAGGATCATTGAACGATGCAACCTTTCATACAACCATATCACGTCCCTTTTGTCACACGACATTTTGGTCATGGATGAGGCATGGAGAACGTCATCCTTCTATTCATGACCGTTACTTTCTCGATCCCTGAGTAGTCTGAATATAGAAATGAAACTACCTTTCCATTATAGTATGGCCATACATTTCTCAGACTCACTCATCGAGGGGCCCAGTAATATCTCTCTACGAATGTGAGGGACAAATTCCATCTTGACCATTCACATTCCTCCGCATGAAAAACCACTAAGCCTGAACATAGTCTTTATGATCACTCAGTCAAAAGTGACTTTTGACTAGGTCAAAGCTGAGCTTTTCTCATGTAGGAATCCATGACGATCTCAGGTCAAAGGGCACAATGACATGGTTTGTATATGAGAGAAGCTTATGACTTAACCTATGCAGCTCTCTCATAACGGGTCAGTCCAACACCTTGTACTCTTACATGTGCCTATGACTTTAATTTATATCTCTATATATCTTTAAAGTCATACTGGTCTTATTTCATCTCTGCTCCCACATAGATAACTGACCAGGGACATTTAGGATAAATCATGAGTTATCCAACGATGGTTATCACAGTAAATATGTAAACAATATGATAACGTAATTAATAAATTCATAAATCAACAATGTTCATAACATAATGATTGGCCCCTAGGGTGTAATTTCCAACACTAACATGTTGTCTATTAAGAGCAAAGGTCCTTATTAACTCCCATATAGCCCTTGGTTCCATATTTTCCACAGACCCATTTGCAGCGGCATTCAAAACTTGTGCATCATATGTTAACAACCCGTTGTAAAAATATTGTACCAAGTGCTCCTCAAGAATCTGATAGTTAGGGTATGGGTTAAGCATCTCTTGAAATCTGCTCCAAAATCTGTATTGAAAGTAATAGGAAAAACACCAGGCATAGGTTCAAAGTTCCTATCAGATTGAGTTAGTTCCTTAATGGTTCTAACCCTAGGTTGTTCATTAATCCTATTCTAGCTATTATTTTCTCCTTACCCCTCATTACCACCATTATTAGGTCTATTATGGTTACCATTCCCATTCCCACTGTTTAGACTATAAGGAGGTACTTCAGTCGTAATTTCTTCTTCTATGTTTTCACTCTCACTAGATGAATGTGGTAGGTCTTGTAAAATAAGTAGGCTACGAGATCCTGTATGTCCACCTCTCCTGCCTCTACGTGCTTTAGGCATGCACTATTACTTAAAAATTCAAGCACAGATAGAGTTCAAGAAAGAGGTAGGTTCAAAACCATGTATTTACCAAGTATGTAGCTCAAAATTGAGGCAAACTCAATGATTTCAAATAATGCTAAGTGAGTTTGAGGTGTATGAAGTGCTATACATTCTCAAAGTATATGCAGAAAATGAAGTTATGCAAAAAGAGTAAGTCTGGACACTCAGGAAAATTTTCAGTGGAAAACCAGATCAGGTCACGACTTGGGTAATCTAGGTCGCGATTTCAATAAGAGGGAGTTGAGCTCGCGACTTGCAAAAGTCCAGGTTGTGACTTGAATAGACCGAGAGCAACACTGGAAAATAGAAAGCTGATGCCGTGACAAGCCACAAGTCAGGTCGCAACTCAATTACTTAGGTCATGACTCCAAATATATAAGGTTGCGAGTCAAAGTCACAGAGAGCTATTTTCACAAAATCTTTGAAAATATCACTAAGTACTTCAACCAGATGCTAAACAACTATGCACAGAGTTTAAAATTTCAAGCAATTAGTCAAAATACTCAAGATCAAGCTAGAATAAAATGCAAAATGCTATGCAAATGTATGGAAAAACAAGATATTTGGTTCTATTTCTCAAAATTTTTGATGCTATGAAATGCAAGATTTAAGTTCAAAAACTAAAACTCTACAAGAATAAACCCAAATCACAATGGTGAGGAAAACCAATTATGAGGGAACCAATTCACTGGCTCTCCGGCAACGACGCCATCAATCAAGGCCAGATTGTCGCCTTGCGGATCGTCAAGAAAGTGAGTTGCATAAGAAAAAATATAGTATAGGATGCAACTAGTCGTTCTTCTCAAGGAGCTTGTTATTGGAAATCCTAGTCTAAGTTGGTTTTCAAAAACATTGTAAATTTGGGTGAGTAAAAAGAGGGTTTTAGTTGTTTTGAAGGTGGTACAACAAATGTAAAGTGCAGAAAGTTAACTATTTTTGGTATTTGAAATAAATGAAGAAATGTTTTGGATTACAAGCGAATTATGGTTAAACAGTCTCTTGATAATGAAAACTCAGCTATCACTGCTCGTTAGAATGATTGGGAGTTTTAGAAAACCTCTAAGTCTGAAGAAAACCCTAAGTAATCACTTGGGTCTAATATCTTAATTAATGAAAACTCACTTTAATCAAAGTTAATTAACATCTCTTAAGACACTACTAAAAACCACTTAGAGTGTAGATGAATGGATGATGCAAATGCCCACTGAATGTCAATCGACAAACACAAAATACCAAGCACACAGATTAATCACAATAATTACTGAAAATCAAACTGAACACAAGGATTCAAACTGAAATATTATATAAATTAATCAACATTAACATCATCCAATCTAAAAAAAATATAATAGTCTAAACACCAGATTTACAATCATAAACCAAGTTTGATATAAGTGCAAAAAGTTCCTAAATCTAGAAATATTCAACACAGCATTAAACAAAGGTTTAGACTATAGAAAAACTCTCCGATTAGGTCATTGAGCTCAAGCTTCATTCTTCATCACTAAGAGGCTAAGGGGTTTAGCCTCTCATGCCTTTAAACTAATTGTAATTGCTCCAGGAATGAACAGCCATGGTTAAAGCTAAAAATGAAGTTAGAAAAATGGAGAAGAAGGGTGTTGGAGTGGTTATATCGGTCCAGTAATGCAAAAAATGAATGAAGAGATGAAGAAAAATAGAAGTTTTGGGTGTAGGATCAACAAAGACCTTAGAGAAGATGATGGTGACTCAACCTTGTGCAAATCTATAGAATTGAAGAGTCCTTTTTCATGGTGGTTGCCCCCTTTAGGTATAGAAGCTCAAAACCCTATTCCAAAATGCACAACTTCACTTAACACACTCATGACGCGACCTCAGAAGGGTCAGGTCGAGACTCAAGGGGGTCAGGTCGCGACTCAAGGGGGTCAGGTCGTGACCTGGGAAGACAGAGAGCTTGCATCTAGACTTAGGTCCAAAACGCGTAGTTTCACTAAGAGGCATCCAGGTCGCGACCTCAGGTGTCCATGTCGTGACTTGGGAAGGCAGAACACTCCCAACTTTTATGTTTTAGTCCTTGTAACATTTTGGCTCCATCCATGCTCCATCATGGTTCTTAGATCCTTCTCCAATTACCTAAAAACCATAACAAAGAGCTTTGTAAAGGCCAACTAATTACAAGTCAAGGCAATTAAAATTGAGAAGAGAAAAATGACCCTTTTTACCCCTTAAATAGCAAAAAGCAATGTATGAGTCAATGTAATCAAATGGATATAAATGCATGCATAATGAGGGTAAAATTATTGCAAAACATTAGAAAACACTTGAGAAAACCATATAAAGATTGGGTTTTATCACAAAGCTACCAACATACTAACCTGTGCCTTAAGCCAAAAGGAATATTTTTGAGTTTCTAGGTTAAAAACTGCAAAGGAAATATGGGAGGCACTAGAGATTGCACAAGAGGAAACAACTGGTGTGAAACAAAGTAGAATCAACACTCTCACCACAGAGTTCAAATTGTTCAGAATGAAGGATGGAGAAAGCATTTGAGACATGGAAGTTAGATTCTTACACCTCATCAATCACCTTATTACACTTGGCAAGAAGTACAGTCAAGAAGATCAAGCGACGAAAATCTTCAGCAACCTCACAAAGGAATGGGAGCTGAAAGTAATAGCTATTGAGGAAACAAAAGGAGAATCAATTGGCTCTGTTGCAACACTATTCAGAAGCCTAGCAGAGTATAAGAGCAAACAGAAATACCAGAATGAGATGAACAAGAAAAATCATAAGGGCATCGCTCTCAAAAAGGAGGAGAAGAAGTCTGCTTAGTCCTTCTGCATTTTAGTTGTGCCTTCTGTTATGTTTTTATGTATTATGTTTTTTTTGTATTTTAGCTTTTGACATTTTTTTAATCTATTTTGTGCTTTCTGTTATGTTTGTATTCTGATCGTACTTAGAAACTTTGACAGTTTGATGGTTACTGATAAATATTACTATATGTCATGTGTTTTTGCTCAATTCTGGATTTAATTTTAAGTCTTTATATAATAAAATTTGATTAATCTAACACCTTTATTTTGTCATCATCAAAAAAGGGGAGAATGTTAGATTTAAGGTTTTGATGATAACAATTTATACAAGCTCTGGTTTAGTAAATTGATCGATCACCTGATCGGTCAAAAGTTAATCGATCATGTGTCAAATAAAATGCCTCTGTACAAGGGTAACTTAGTAGTAAGGTAAATCGATAACTTGCTAGATAAATCTAACTTTATGAGTTGATCGATCAGCTTATCGATCAAGGTTAACTCTGTGAGTGTGAAAGTTTGCATAAAATTATCGATCACTTGATCGATAATGAGTTGTTTGATAAACTATCAGATAAATTCATACAATTTTTAGTGAGCATTTATTGATCATTTGATCAATCAATCAGTTATCGATGAGAAGACAGATAAATAGTAAAGTTTTGCCTCTTACGTTGTATCCTGTTTTATTCACCATTTATTGATCACTTTTTTGATCAAAGACTTATCGATAACTTGTTCTAACTTTACATGATAACTTACTGGTTTATTGATATTTTTTGTTCTGTCTAAGTATGTTGTTAGGTTCCTTAATTGATCAATTTGTCAATTAGTGCTTTATCGATCAAATGATAGATCATCACCATCTCACTACACTAAACTGTTTTAAGTCATTTTTGGATCACCTGATTGATCATTAAGTTATCGATAAAATGATCGACCATTCGAACTTCTGAAACTTCTGTTTTCATATAATGTGACCGATCAAACTTTTTTCTGGCTTGTTTGAACTAAGTTCTTCAATAATACTTTATCGATTAATCTTTAATCAATCATTTACTTGATCACCAAATATTCTGTGACTAATATGAGAAAAAATCTATTTTAAACCTTTTATTGGTCAGTTTTTCTATCATTCATTTATCGATAAAGTATTTGATCAATGGTCTTCAAAAAACTACTTACCTCCTACTTAGCTTTATCGATAATATGATCCATCAAACAGTTTTTGATCATTGTATCAAGTTATCTCATAACTACAATTCACGTTGATTTTAAAAGTCTTTTGAATCTTTATCTTTAAGCTTTTCTCAGCCTTACTGTTAGTCTCAACTCTCTTTTGAAAGGATTCAAAGGCATAGATGAATTTAAAGTTTTATTCTTGTAAAATTTCTTCAGAAGTCACTATATTCATTTCTCATCCTTTATGGATCACTTATTTGATCATCTGTTGATCCATAAGCTTATTAATAAATGTATATATATGTGATTAAATTTTTCTCTGTAATTAATCAAGAACTTGATCGATCAACTACTTATCAATCAAGACATCGATCAAGTATGTTTAGTTCATATTTAAAGTACCTGATAATTGATTCATTGCTTTTCTAATTGGCATATGAATATCAATGATCATTATTTGTTTAGTTATCTCTACAAAGTCCCTTCTAAACGAGAACTTACTTGTTTCAAGTATTGTTACAAATCACGAAGCAAGCTCAACAGTTATTTAGTAGCCTGTAACCTATCATGTGAGAAACATTAATGGCGAAATACTATTGTAATTGCTGAACACATGCAACTGATTTTCCAACAGCTAGAAGCTCTCCAGCCTAACGATTAATTGAACTTCTCTAACTATAAAAGGCGTGAAGAGCAGTGAATGAAGAATTGAATATGTAAGCTACCATCTGCTGAAATACTCACTATTGCATTCAATACTCTATTTCTTTCATCAAACGTCAGTGTTTATTATTCATTTACTCTGTGAGAGAGTTTGATATGTATCTTTTTACTCATTTTCTGAGAGTAACTCAAGAGTGTGGACTCTTGAGAGGGATTGTAACCTTACGGGTAGTAAGGGCGGGTGATTGAGAAAATCAATTACTGTACTGAGGTGCCAAGAGCCCGTTTAATCTTGGGATCATAATGGAAACCTCAGAGGCGTTCTAAGAACTGGATATAGGTCAAGTGGTTGAGACCAAACCAGTATAAACCTTGTGTCTTCGCTCTGTGGTGAAATCCTTCTAACTCAACCTTCTCTGTTTTATTTACTTCACTGTTTCATTATGTTAAAATTTTTATAACTTCACCCAATTCACCCCCTCTTGGGTGAAGTTGCAGTAACAGAGGATAATGTGTTTACTCCATACATAATTTGTCTTGGCTTTATGTAATGTTGAGTGATTGAATGGTATGTTTACTTGCTCCTTTCCCACAGCATATGAGCATGAAAGTATGCATGATATTTAGTTAGTGCATATGGCATCCTTACATAGCATGTTTAGCATGATTATTATAGTTCTTGCTACTAGGATTTCTTTGAAATCTTACTCTTTTCATGTTTAACTAATTAACAATCTAGGAGTTAGAACTCTCAAGGGGAAGGGCAAGGAGATTATGTTGGGTTGAAATTGACAATGCTTATGTTATTCATGATTTTATGTGAACTTTGTTATGTAAATCTGTAATAATTATGTTTGAAGTTTGGATATTTGTGCTGCTAACTTTAGTGGCTGTAATGGACTAAAGTTGTGATGTTTGACTCTATGGGTTGTGAATGAATAATTCCATGGAATTAAAAGAAGAGAAACACCTAAGAAAAACATGAAAAAAGGGATAAAGTAACCCCAAAAAATGCCTCAATTTCATGCCAATATGATTTTAGTCAAATGGATGAGTTTTGGGATGAATTTTGGCAGATGCATAGATTATATTTTTAACTTTAAAACTAATGGTAATTCATCAAAATTGGAGTTTTGTACAGAAAGTTATGTCTATCCAAAGTTAGACATAAATTCTGAAAAATTAAAAATTTACCAAATGAACAGTGCGACTTTGCATTAATTCTAGGAATGATGGATAAGGGTTTGACACCAGAGAGTATTTTTTTCCTCTAAAGATCATATTAAGAGATTTAAATAGAACTTGGAACTATTTTATTTCAATTTTTCTAAAATTAGTTATGATTTTTCAAAATTTGGCCTTGGTTTAGGGCTACATGAATAGTAACTCGAATTTAATGAATTTTAAAGTTTAAATCTTTCTAACTTAAGGCCATAATAGGTGGTTCCAATTGGTTCTATTAGAGGTATAATGTGGTCTAAAAGGAAGGTGTGACAATGTGATGTATAACTCCATGCATGAAATGCCTTGGCTTATACAATGTTAAGTGAATTGAATAAGAAGCGTGTTATTTCCTTTTCATGGCATATGACTAAAGCTTAAAACATGTGATAGCTTGTGCATGTGGCATTTAATACTTTGTTTGTGTGACATTGTAAATATGGTGCTATGGTACTAAGATTCCTATGAATCTTATCCCTCTCATGTTCCAATAAACCCTAGGGCCTACAACATCAAAGGGAAAAGGCAAGGAGGTGATTAAGGCATCAAGGAATGGTTAATGTTTTGAAACATTACATGACTTTGACTCTTCCTTAAAATTATGTGGATATTTATAATTAATCTCTTTTGGATAACCTTATGCTATATTTTGATGCAAATGCATGCCAAAGTATTCCATTATGCCTAAATATATGGTTAAATGAATAGCATGACAAGCTAGAGCTTAAGTATTAAATGGCAAAGCAGTTAGGGGATAAAAGTTAGCAATTCGGGGTCAAACTTTAACCAATGTGATTCTGACCAATCAAGTGAGTTAGGCCATGAAAGCTTACATGTGAATAGATCTCATTTTTCTCTTTAAAATAAGTGGTAACACATCTAAAATGAATATTTGTATAAGAAGTTATGCCTATCCAAATTAGGCAAAAATAATGGAAAATTGAAAAAAATGACCAAATGAACAATACTTTTTGAAAATTTATCTAGGCTCAGATTTGAAGACAATTGTCTAGAAACTATTTTTTCCTCAAATATAATCTAAAGAACTTCTAATAGAACTTAGAATAACTCAATTTTGATTTTTCCAAAATTAGTTATCATTTTTCAAAATTTAGCCAAAATATAGGTTGCTGTGAATACTAACTCGAGAATAAGATTTTTCAAGATTAAATTTTCAAACTTCTAGCCATCACATATGATTCCATTTACTTCTAATTGGTTAGTTATTTGGTATCTAAAGGAAGGGAGAGCTTGTCGACTAATCAAGAGAGAAAAAAGAGGAGTTTGAAGCATAAAATAGTTAGGGTTTGATGCTGTCTGATTTGATTTATGTTGAGCTTTTTTATTCCTTCCTAGCAAAATCATGGTAATTTTGGCTAATCACTGTAATGCGGTAGACTTCCACTGCCTTGTTGAATACTTCAAGCTATCTTGGGGCCAACTTTTCTCTCAACTCAGGTTTCAGCCCCCAAATCATCTTTTCTATGAACCAGCACTCATCATTCAAGTGTTGGAGATAGGTGGAATAGAGGGACAGCTTGATATATCTAGCCAAGTACTCGTCAAAAGATTCATTGGTCGCTTGCTTTATTTGAGGAATTCAGCTTCTTTCTCATCCCTCACGGATCGAGAAAAATATTTTAGGAAGAATTACTCCTTGAATACCTCCCAAGTGATGAGAGTTTCATTAGCCTAAAGGACCAGCTTTGTGTTCCTCTACTATCAATCTACTTCTCCTTTAAGCTTATATATGGCTATCTGGGCCTTCTTCTCTGTTAAGCACTCAAGAATTTTAAAAATCCTTTGTAGCCGAGTTATCCAATTCTCAGCCAGTTGTACATCAAGGGTTCCCTCAAAAGCTGGGGGATAATGCTTGCTAAAGCGCACTATTCATTGTACAGGCTAGGTTCTACAGTAGCTTGTGCCTGTTCAATAATCCCCCCCTTGAGGTTGATGGGGTTGTTGGACTAATTAGGATTAGACCAGTTGGGCTATCCCAGTTGTTCCTGGTCCCTGTTGCTGTAACTGTGCTATTGTTATTGCTACTACTGTTGCTATAGCAACATCCCTTTCCTGTTCCTAGCGGACTTGCATAGCTTATATCTCTTGCATAGTTTACTGTTATTCCTCTAACCTATTCATTATTGCTTGAATAGGGTCAGCAGAGGCTCTAGTGGATGCTTCCACTATACGTGCTCTGCGTCTTATTCTTACCACTTTTCCATATCTTCTTAACTATAAAAGGAACAGGATCATCATTGATAAGCAAAAAAAAGGTACTTTATATATTAACTTAACTATTTTCAATGGTTTAGCACAATCAGCATAACAGCTATTATCCACTAGTCACAACCACATAATATACAATCATCCAAGTCAACGTGCAAAAGAAAAAGAAGATGTAGAGACAAGAAAAATCTCCATGCCATCTAGTAGCTGGTCAAAAGTACAGAGATCTAGACTATCACAAATCCTCTGGACCTCAATCTGCCACATCCAGGTCCTAGGAAGTGAGTCTATAAGTGCCTGTCCCCAGAGGGTCTCATCCATGTCCTGATCCTCCTCAACTACCTCATTATGTAGTAGTTTGACATAGTAGAAGTAGTCCACATAAATAGAAGCATAATGGTTCTGTACGTGTCTCCCAACTCTATCAGCTCTTTGAATATGTCATCATAGCTCTTAAGCTCTTCTTAACTAACAGTGGACTCTTTCTTATTAGTAAGTTCTTGATATTGATGTTGCTGGGACCTGCCTCATCCCTAGGTCTGGCCTTAACACCATTGGGACCTATACCACCATGGTTGGACCTAAGTCTGACTACACTCTGGGCATCATCCTATAGCTCTCTTTCCATTACCTTATTGGAGGCTATGCTAGACTGCGCCCTGTCTTTGGGCCTGTTATAATATCTTGGAGGAGTTGCAAGGTCTTCCTCTGGCACTAACCATCTCAAAAACCACCAATCAGGGAAGTCCTCTCTTGGAATTCTTTGATTTATAGCACCCTCTGACTTGTTGTCCTCACAACAAGCCATTTCTATTCCTACACTTAAATTAATTCATAATACATATTCCAATATATATCACACAATTCAAGCCTTAAACACATATCAGACAGCAATTTAGAACCTTTACTCTGATACCAAAATGTCATATCTTACTTTTAGATAACATTATATCTCTATTAGAACCTTTTGAAATCATTTCTTATGATCTTAGGATGGAAAAATTTGAACTTTAAAATTTCATAAATTCGGGTTACTATTCATGTACTTCTAACAAAGGCCAAACTTTGAAAAATCATAACTAATTCTAGAAAAAAAAATGAGGTAGTTCTAAGTTCTATTTAAAGCTCTTAATATGATATTTATAGGAAAAATACTCACTAGCATCTAGACTTTACCAATTAATCCCAGAATTTATGCAAAGTGATACTATTCATATGGTTATTTTTTAATTTTCTAGAACTTATACCTAACTTTGGATAGGCATAACTTTTTGTACAAAACTCCAAATTTGATGAAATACCACTTTTTCCAAAGATAAAAATATGATTTATAAGTTTGACAAGTTTTAGCTCAAAACTCAACCAATTGCATAGAATTTCATTGGTGCCAAAATGAGGTATTTTTAGGGTTATTTTATCCCTTTTTCATGTATTTTCTTTGTTTTTCTTCTCTTTTAACCCCATATAATCATTCCATACATATGTCAAAAACTCAAACATGATTCCTTAACCAATATTCATATGCATATCAACTTTAGTCATTATTAAAATATTCCAACATAATTTGCAACAATTCATAATAATTCATACTTAATCACAAAACATTGTTCCAAGTGGCATAATAATCAACTATCTCCCAAGATGATCTTCTTTCCTTTGTCCTTGCCTGGTACAACCACTAATTGGTGAGTGTTTGAACATAGGAATGAGATTTAATAGGAAATTTTAGTAGTAATAAATCATAATTATCGTGCTAATCTTACTATGTAAAAATGTGACATGTTATCATAAAGTTAGGAATTATCATGCAACATTTCACGTGCATTTCATTGCCACAGAAAGAGAGCAATCAAGCCATTAAACCATTCCACATAACATATTACCAAGGCATATTTGACATAGAATTCTACACATAATCACATAATTTGCTTAATCACATTGTAGCAATATAAATCAAAGAACACATACACATTTAAACAAGTAAGAAAGCAATCAAATTATGAGTTCAATACTACCTCTTGATTAACTATACAATTCGGCCTCCTTTAATATTTGATGCTCTTCTTTGTTTTCTTGAACAATGCTTGCCAATCTAAGCATAAACATATTTCATATTACCAATAATCCAAGCATAAACACCATTACTCAATATTAAACTCAAATAAACCCCTTTTTCTTGATTTTTAACATTATTGTTTTCTCTGTTTCAACCAATCTCTTGTACCATTCCTATATAATTTTTCATGTAAAATCCAAATATCAAATCAGATTTAACAAAATCACACTCCTTCCCCTTCAACTTTATTTGGCCGAATAGGGTAAATTTAGGGTCCAAAATTTTCATTTTTGATTCCAATGATTTTAAACACTTTTTCTTGGTGTTTCCTTACACAAAAATACCTTTTAAACTCATTGGAATAATTAAATCACATTGAAACAATCTCTAACCTCAAGAATACATAGTGGCCGAAATGTAAGCTTAATACCCTAACTGTGGTTTTCTTCCAAAATTTAATGCAAACATCAATTAAACAGGCTAGTCCAAGCTTATATTTATGATTTTTATCCTTCCGTACTGCTTCCTCATTATGACCGAAATTGGACAATATGGTGGCTTGGATTTTGTCATGAAAATTCAACTAAAACAACCCTTAAATCTAACCAAAATCAAGCTTAAACATACCTTGATGGATCCTTGCTTGAAACTTGATGATTTTCAGAGCTTTGAAAGGTTTTAGGTGCTATTTAAGGTTAAGATTTCAATTGAATAGAATTTCCTCTCTCTCTTTTCTAATTTTGTCCAAAATAAGTTTATTTATGTGGCTATTTATAGCGCTCCCAAGTTGACCATTTTCCCCTCCAAATGTGTCCCTCTTCATAACTCCCAAATTTCACCTCATGGCAAGTGTCCCTTGTTCTTTATTTTTATTATGTATTTTGGACTTAAATTGGGCTTGGACTCCCTTCACAAGAGAAACCATGGCCTGCACAAATTTTATGGGCTTCCTTGGCCTAAATAAAGTCCAAAACAGATTAGAAAGGAAAGGTAAGTGTGGCCTAATTACAAATTATAAATTTTCAACTAAAACAAAAAATAATGGTTATTATTTTCAAAAATAGTTATGGGCCTCCAAAAACTCATTTCTCTTCATCAAAAATTCTCTTTTAATATAGGAAGGTCCTCTAAAAATTTCTAGAATTTATCCAAACCTCTAACTGTTTATTTTAAATTTTTGCCGAAATCGGGTTTTACCTATACTGTTTTAGCATAAAATATCCAAAAATAATCCCCTTCATTTCATGAGGCCCATGATAACTTTTAAATTTATAATAATATGCTAAAATTTTTTTCATATTTTTCTAGAATTATTGACGCCTCTTCTTATTTAAAATAATCGTTTCGAGCTAATTTTCTGTTGTTTTTCCTGAAAAAACTCTATTTACAGAAAATTTTGCAATAATTTATTTTCATGCTATTTCTACCTCCGAGGCCTCGAATAAGGTTCCAAAATCTCTAATTTACCTTTTTACCATTTTTCAGAAATTTTCTAGAATTTTTTTTTTTGGTAATTTTCTTGTTTTGCCCTTCCTAGACCAATAATTTCAAAAATATCAATCCTGACCCTTGACTTAATTTTTTAGTCCCATTATCATAGTTAAAATTTACAGGATGTGACAGAAAGAAATAAAAAGATCTTGATATGTTATGTCATAAAAGAAAAAGAGAGTGATTAAGAAATAAAATTGTCTACAATAATTTTAGTGATGATATCACATGATCAAATAAGAATCTTATATATAAATCTGTCATGAGATACAGACAGAAAGATTGTTGGCCAATAGAAAAGAAAAGACGTAGTGTAATAGGGATTTGTATATCTCTAGCCCAAACACTTGACGTGTAATATTAGTATCTTGTAAATAGGTGTTTGTAAAATAAAAAGAGAAATAAAGTTTTGTGGTTGATTAAATTACATGTCTTATCAATCTGGCAGTCTGGTAATAAATGAAGATTTTTCATGTGTACCTTGAAAATATATAATTCTAACTTATGACTCACTATATGGTGAAATTATATGTGAATCCTAGAAGGATCCAAATCCTTATATAAATTCAAACGATTTAATACATGAATAGATCTGGATCATAATATATGAAAATCTTTGAAGGATTCAAGTTTCTAGAAATATACAATTATGTCCTTAAGAATACTATTCAATTAAGGCTCTATATGAGGTTTATGTGGTTAATATCAATTGAAGGAATGATGTAAACATATTCTAACTTATCCATTTGTGAAAAGATTTGAAAATGAGTTTGTTATTAGTACTATTTACGATGATAGCATTGAAACTTCTAAAGAGTTTTCAAAAGTTGCGAATTACTTAAGGAAAGAATTTGAAATGAAAGCTCTAGGAAGAATAATATGGATAAGTCACATCCATTACGTAGATAATTAAGCCACACTATTATGTGGTCTATAGCTGTAAGATCTTTAAATATGGACTAAAGGTCCATCCAAACATCTACAAAGTGATGAATAAATGCTCAATTCAAAAGTACTACATTTTAGTGTCACTAGAGCACATATGTATCTGTCTAGCCACACAAAACTAGATATATCATTTGCTAATCAACATGATATAGTTCTTTTCCAACACAAACACGATGGAGTAAAGTTAAGAACACTCTTCATTACTTTAAGGGTACCATGAATGTGGTATTATTTTATCTGAATGTATCCAAGACTAATCTTACTAGCTATGTAGATAAAGTATTTTCGTTTGATCCTTATATTGAGAGATCACAGTATTATCCAAATGTGGGGAAACCATTAAATGACTATTTTTCTCATGATTTTCAGAAGATTATAAAGTTAATAATTAACGTTTTTATCTCACTACAATATTTGGGAGACTTGTTCATTATATTAGACTTTGCAAGTTCAAAGATGTCAAGTGATGTTGTCACGAGGGGAAGTTGATACATATTGTACTCTTTTTTCCTTCTCTATGGTTTTGTCCCACTGGATTTTTTTAGCAAGGTTTTTAATGAGGCAGCATTGCATAGTATATCAATAAATGATGTACTCTTTTTCTTCCACTAAGTTTTTGTCCCACAGGGTTTTTCCCAATTGAAGTTCTTTAATAAGGCATGTTCATATATAATGGATATCTAATGGGGAGTGTTATGAATAAAATAATATCTTATGGATATCTATATATTTCCTATTATTTCCAAGATCTCTTATAATCTCAAATATATCTCATTATCTCTATATCCCATAATTATTTTTTATTATTATATAATCTATAGAATCTATCAAAAATGTAAAACTGTGCCTATAAATAGAAGCCATATATCATGTATTTAGCACCCTTGAATGGAATAGGAAATATTCTCTCTTGTTGATCATATCTTCTTCTTTATTATTCTTCTCTATTTTTTCTTTATTTATACCACTTGAAATATTCTCAAACTTATAATTTCAATTTGATCTTGTTGCTCACAAAAAAATTCTAAAAACTCAAGATAATTGTAAAATAATTTTTCTCTAGTTTCCCCTCTTATTTAAGGCCTTTTCATAATTTAAATAATTAATTTTTGACTAAATTTCACTTAATTAGCTAAATTTAGTAATTCTTCATAAATCTTCTTTTTGAGGCTCTTTCATATTTTTACTTCTTTTGAGCTTCAAATATGCTTTGAAAAAATCCTTTCCAATTTTCCTAAACTTTTGGAATTTTTTTGAAATTGGAAGCATACTTTTTAAAATTATTGTTCTGACCCATCTTTCTTAAATTATATTTTTGACCCAATTTAGGTCTAAGTATGACTTCAAAAGTTGTCGCGTTTCTATTTTGTTTATTTTATTCGATTCATAACTAACTTTTAACTCATATTTGGGTAGTACCAGAGAAGCCGGACATGACATTCATTCTTGAACTTTTAGTTAGAACCTCTCCTCTTCTTTTTCTTAGCATTGAATTAACATATTTCAACAGCTCAGATTTTATTTTTTATAAACTATTTTTTAATGGTATAATTTTACCCATGATCTATTAAATTTAGTGCAATCTCACCTATTTTTATTGTTAAGGTGAATAAAAGGAAAATGGTGATTTTAAATAAATAAAGAAATGGTGAGATTGCACCAAATTTAAAAATCATGAGTAAAATCATGGCACTACATAATTCAAGTGCTAGGTATGTCTAAGAAATAAAACTGAGGTGTTGCATGTTACTTTACCCTT
The DNA here is from genome assembly GCF_004799145.2 of Neltuma alba. NCBI lineage: Eukaryota > Viridiplantae > Streptophyta > Magnoliopsida > Fabales > Fabaceae > Neltuma > Neltuma alba. The sequence continues at coordinate 15,003 of NW_021632716.1, read as the reverse complement.
AAAATAATTATTTATAAATCCACCAAAAAATATCACAAAGCACCCGTAGAACAGTAGTATAGGTGGTTAAGTTATTAACTCTTGTCCGAAAATGAAATAATATTTCAGTTTTACCTATATTATATATTATATTTAAGGGATAAAGATTATTTCTGCCTAGGAAGTTTCCATAAAAAAACACTGGGCATCAAAGTTTTTTTTAGAACAATGCCATCCTAAAAGTAATAAAAGTGTAGCAACGTCGCCTGCTAATAAGCCCTAATGGTCAACCATTAGTTGACGAAATTATGTTGATGTGGCTCTGTTACATAAGATATTATGACACGTGTTGTCCCACATAGAATACCAAATCATCAAAATTAAAGCAAAAAATATGAAATACCAAACTTGTCTTTTACCTCTAACTATAGCATCCAGGAACAATCGAGAGAACTACCTTAATTCTTCAAAAGTATCAATTCTTCATCCACTGCGGCGACTCCGTCCCCACCACCTGCGATGTCCCCTCCATCTGCGTCGTCATCACCACTACCTGCGGTGTTATCCCCACCGCCCACGACGCCTCCTCTGCTCTCGACGCCATCGTCACAAAATGGAAGTAGATCCTAATAAGTATTGTTGTCTTTTTTCACGGTGCATCAAAAAAAAATTCCAACTCCTAATTTGGTTTCTTCATCCTTATCTTCTACTACTTGTGTCTCTTAGTCATATGATTTATAGTGTGGTCATGCTTAGATCGTGTTCATGCTTGTCCCTTTAAATCTAGGTATTCTTGTTTTGGGTTGTTTCTTTTGTTTTTTTTTTCTTTTTAATTTTAGACATGATTTGTTATTGTCACACCTTACTTTTATACCACATGTTATCTCAATTGGAACCATTTTGGATAATTTATTATGGCTTTAAGTTGAAAAAAGTTGAACTTTTAAAATTTCTTAAATTCGAGTTATTATTCAATGTAACCCTTACAAAGACCAAACTTTGAAAATTCATAACTAATTTTAGAAAAATCAAAATGAAGTGATTCCATGTTCCATTTGAAGCTCTTAGTACCATCTTTAAGGAAAAAATATTCGTTGGCACCTAGAGCTCATCACTTAATCGCACATTTCATGCAAAGTGGTAATGTTTATATGATCAATTTTTTATTTTTTAGAATTTTTATTGAATTTTGAAAGGGCATAACTTTTTGCACAAAACTCCAAATTTGATGAATTACTATTTGTTTTAAAACTAAAAATATGATCTATAAGCTTGTCAAGTTTTAGCTCAAGACTCATCCGATTGTATAAAATTTTGTTGGTCAAACTTGACCCTTAAAAAGTCAACTTGTATCTCTTTCTTGCAATTCTTGCCTCTTTCTTTTCTTTTCCTTTCACATAACCTTTCCAATCATATAACACACACTTAAACATGATTCCTTAATCAATTTCTCATATGTAAAGCATCCTTAATTGTTGATACATTGTTCCAACATAATTCATAAATATATATAACAATATATAACAATGTGTAATAATTACAAAACATATCTTTAATAGCATTAAGCTTAATCATCCTCCAAAATGAATCCCTTTCCTTTTTCCTTGCTTGATCCAACCCCTACCTAGTTAATATTGGAATATAAAGGAATGAGATTTCATAGAAATCTCAGTAGCAATAAATCATAATCATCATGTTAATTAAGCTTTGCATAATGCATCATGTTACAATACTCCAAACCATTTCCAAATCATTATGTCATGCATTATGTCATGAAATAAAACAAGCTCATAATCATGTTGGCATATCATTATGCATTTGGCCAAAGAATATCAAGCATCATAAAATCAACTGTTTCCATAACATAATTCAATCAACACAAAGCAAGCAATATAAACATATTAAGCAAGTAAGAAAAACAATCAAATTATAGATTCAATACTACCTCTTACACTTGATGTAATTTAGCCTCCTCAAGGGGTTAATATTCTCCTTGATTCTTCTCCACAAAACCTATCAATTCAAGTATAATTTCAAGGCATATTAACAACCAATTAAGCTTGAACATAAACACTTAAGCTTGAACATAAACACTTAACCTTAAACCTACTTAAATCCCCATTTTCTTTGATTTTTGATATAATTATTTCTCTTTTAATTCCAACAATCTCTTAGCTCATTCCTAGATGATTTTTTATGTAGAATCCAAATATCAATTCAGATTTATCAAAATCACACTCCTTCTCTTCCATCTTACATTGGCCGAACAGGGGTAGTATATTTTTCAAAAATTCTATTTTTGATTCCAATTATTTTAAATACTTTTCCTTAGTGTTCCCCTACACACAAACACCTTTTAAACTCATTGAAATCATTAAATCACAGCAAAACCAACTCCTACCCCAAAAACACACCTTGGTCGAATTGTATATATAAAATCTGTAACTTGATTTTTGGAAAACCAAAAATCAATCCAAATACCACTTAAACATGATAATTCCAATAAATTTTTAAGGATTCTATCCTTCCTTAATGCATACTCATTTTAACAGAAATTATGGCAGCAACTTAACCTTGGAAAGCAACTCAAGTTTCCAACTAAAACAAGCTTGAATCTTAACCATAATATAACCATAATAAAGCTTAAACATACCTTGATGAGTCATTGATCAAAGCTTGGTAATTTCTCTCTCAAATGCACTAATTAAGACTCACTTTCGGGTCCAATAAATCAGTTTGGTAGCACCTCCCCTCTTTTGTTAATTTTTAGCTATTTTAGTGTATTTATGGGGTATTTATAGAGCACAAAATCTGAGCATCCCCCCTCCATTTAGGCATGTGATTTGGCCACCTAAGAGGCCACTTGGCTGCCATCAAATGCACCATAATTTCAAATCATGCCATGTGTAAAATTTCAAGAATATTCCATTGATTTTCACGTGAAAATTGAGCTTCATTCCATTTAATTATTTGGACCAGATTTTTGCACAAATTTTTGGGATTTCTTGGCCCAATGTGGGGCCCACCTCAGGTCTGAAAAGTTTCAAAAAGATAGTCTAACAATAAAATATTAATTTCAAGCAATATTGAAACTTATCAGTTACTATTCACTTGTAACTTTTTATAATTATTTGAGGCTTCCAAAATCATATTCTTTTGTCCATGAAAAATCCTATTTTAATATAAGAATGCAATCTGAAAAATTCTAGAATTTTTCTCCACCTCTAACTATTTATTTTGAATTTCCTCCGAATAACACTTTATCGATAAGACTTTTAGGAATAAATTTTCTAAAATTAATTCCTATACTTCCAGGGCCTGAAATTAATTGTATAAATCCAATCAAATATTTAGATAATTATTCCATATTTTTTCCAGAATTATTAAAACCTCTAAATATTTAAAATAATTATTTTCACTCGATTTTCACTATTTTTTTTCCAAAAAACCTCCGCTTTCAGAAAATTATGTAATAAGATATTTTCATAGTATTTCCACCTTCAAGGCCTCAATTAAGGTTCTAAAAGCTCTAATTTACCTTTTTACCATTTTTTGAGAATTTTCTAGAATTTTTTTTCCAAATTTTCTCATTTTGCCTTTAGACCCTATCAGGATTTTACGTCTTGCTTGGCTTTGTCATCTAATCTACCTTTCATATTGGCCTTTGACTTAATTTTTCATATCAATTGTCAAGGTTAAGTTTTACAGGATGTGATTTGTTTGATTTTGTTGATAAACGAGTGGGAGTTGGATATGAAAGAGAACAAGAAATAGAATTCTTGCTCAATTTCATTAGCTCATTAGTTCTTTGGCAAAATTGCAACAAAGTCTTACCCAAGAGAATTAAATGCAAAAATGTTCTTTAAAATATCAAATTATTCTAAAGTCTTAAAGGACCTTATTGTAAGAGAATTCATTTGTTTAATTATCAAATTGTCCTTATTTTCTTTTAAGTTTGCATTAACAACTGAAAAAATAGTCGTTGACAACTTAAGATGTAAGGATTAACAACTGTCACAGTAGATAGTGACAACTCATGCATTATATTTTGTGATGTGCTGAAAAAATATATTGTCAATAACTGCAGCGATAGTTGTTAATCCGTACACTTTAAATCATCAATGACTACTCTTTCAGTTGTCAATACAAACTTTAAAAAAAATATAATTTGGTAATTGAACAAATAAAATTTATCGTAATGAGATTCCTTGAGACTTTAAAATAATTTGATAATTTCAACGGACCTTTTTGTATTTAATTCTCTTAAGTGGGATCTTATTGTAAATCTTTTTAGTTTTTTTTTACTGGTTCTATTTAGGGAAATTATTGTTTTCTTTTTCTTTGTAATTTTTAGAGATTTGGGATTGGTGAATCAAGTCTCTGGAGCAGAAGGATTTGTCGGGGTTCATGATGATCAGCTCCAGCGAGCTGCAATTTTGGCCTAGATAGTGAAGAAAGTTTTAACATAGCAGTAACGGTGATGATGACATGGCATATTGTGTGGAATAATAAGTAGCATATTATGCCAAGTGGCAAGCCATATTAACATAGTTTGGTCAACTAATAGTTGACCATTAATGTTTGTTAAAGGAGGGCGACGTTGCTACCATTTTACTACTTTTGGGGCAATATTAATTGCTCTTAAAAAAAAACTTTTTGATGCCTAGTGCCCTTTTATCAAAATTTCAGGGACAAAAATGACCTTCATCCCTATATTTAAACCCATACTTTAATGAGAAAAAGAACCAAATAAAAAGTGGTCAAACAAATTAGAAAGGCAATATTAATATATATAATAAATACTTTCTCTAGTGCCTTATAGTAAGGACCCATATATCAAGATATTTTACATCTTCATAACCACCGCCTCTTATCCCTCTCCTTTACAAACAAAATGTTTCTTTAGCAAAAAAGAAAAAATATGCTATAAACATTGCCCGTTTTTCTTAATAGATGAGAAAAAAAAGTTATTGTTCAAGCATTAGAAAAATAAGATCAGATTGTTAGATACAAATTATCCTAAAAAAATTTGAGACATTGTTATCCTAAAAAAATATTGTTTACATAATGATTGCCACATCTAAAATAAAATTTTAGAATATTAACATTCAAAATTAATATCCGATAATTTTAGCCCCACTAAATAAAAAAAAGAAGTAAATATAACTCAAAGGAGACCAATATGAAAAGCGTGGAAATATTATAAAGATATCATGCTGAAATTCACTAAAATGACCTTGATTGAATTGAAAAGAAAAATAAATAGAAAATTAAGGACACTATTTTGACGATGTGACAGTGAGAAGAGAAGCACATCATTTATGCATAGTCCAATGAAATAACATCAATTTAAAATTGTGTTTGAAAATTTGTATTCTTAACTTTCGATTGACGTAATATTTTTCTAAAGCTTTCAGAAATGGTGCAAGTCACCCTATGGTAATGTTTGAACAACATTGACCGTCAGTGGAACAATTCTGAAAATTAAAAGACGATTTTACCCCGGAAGTTAGCACCCGAAAGAGAGTTATTGGCATTGTAAACTTTGATTGGCACAATTGCTCAAATCAAAACAATCGAACAATTTGTTATAACCCAACGTTAGGAGTAGATTTTGGTTGGATAATACGGTTGAAGGGCCTTTAAATCAACATCCGGAATAGAAGAGACACAAGCCCTCATTCATGAAAGTGGTTTTAAAGATGAGCCCATCATATTTATTGCTATAATAAAATCTAAACCATCCGGATATAGTTTTAATCATTCGGATTTAAAAATTTTTAACCATTGATTAAAAAAATATTTTTTAAAAGATTACATTTATTTTGGATTTTGTACCTATTAAAAAAATATTTGTAAAAAAAACAGAAAATCTCTGCCATTTATATTAGATTTGAATAATTAAGATTTGATAAGCATCATGGTGTTCATCATTGCGATGAGCACTAAGACCAGTTCCCTCATTGTCAGGTTGCCTTAATTTTTGTTAAACAGCAGGTAAAATTAGAAGAAATTATTAAGAAACAAAAAACTAGACTGAACACTAAACTAATTGAGGCAGTGGTTCAAGAATCAGTGGGCCATATTGGAATTAAACAAGTCATATTAAAATAATATAATTTAATTAAAATAACAAAATACAAAAATATTAATAATCATTAATAACAAAATACAAAGAAATATAACAATAGTTTGATTGTAATAATAATCAAGTATAATAACATTGGAGATTTTGAATTTTATGATTCCTCAATAACTAAAATTAATAACCATTGATACCAAAATTGTCATTAAAATTTATTCATATCTATATTGACTAAGATACTAGGAACTAAATGGCAAAAAATAGAACCAATAATAACATAATTATCCAAACTTATTCATCCCCGGTTTTCACCAATTCACCTTGATTTGATCAGGTTGATACTGGTTTGATTCCTGGGTGGTTTAGTGCCCAAACCTGACCAGAATCAGTGAACCGGCATGTTCGGTTTGATTTTTTTTGGTTCGCCAAAAATTATACGCTAATATGCATTATGGGCGTGAGAGAAACTGAGTGCTATTCTTACACTTTCTCGTAGTCGGAATCACAATCTTATCCTCCCAACCTCGATTTTTTGTCGTTCTCGTTATTTCTCCTAATAAAACAGCTCATAATATAATGATAATGATTTTGTGTTTGTTCTAAAAATGAAAAATAATTTCACTTCTTTAAGTTCATCTTATCATTTTATTTTAGTTTTTTTAATCTTCAATCGCACTTCAAAAAAGATTTTTTGAAATTTTGAAATAATTATTTGAAGGGAAATTTTGGAAAAAAAAATTGTCCATTATTTTATATGTCAATTTTTCAATTTTATTTGAATAGGATTTTTATACCAAAATAATATGTATACGGACTAAAAAATGACAATCTGATTTGGGAAATATTTAAGGGAAAGTTCTAAACATAGCAATGAAAAACTTTGTATGAGAGCGATGATTTTAAACAGACTCCAGACTGTTGTGCGGCTCAAGTTGCGCTCAGGATCTCATTGAGGCCAATATGGGGCCCTCTAATCAGATATAATTTTGTTTTGTTTTATCTTCGCTTTGCATTTTTTCACTTCAAAAGCTAAGAAAATATTTTAAATTCTGCTACGTCTTAGTTATGAAAGAAATTATGGGCATGAGAAGTTCTTGTTGATTAATAATCTTAGAAGAAACGATACGTGCTTGCACAATGGGCATGACAAAAAACTGTTTGATTTTTGGTCCGAAATAGAGAGAAATTTATTTCAATTTACTTTCTCTTACTCTTTAAATCTTATCCTTCCTACCGACATTTTTTTTTGGTGGTTCTCTTCATTTCTGCTGACAACTCGGCTAATAACGATAATATTTGCAAATTGCATTTTTTAAGGGTTAAGATGCATTCCACAGCATCTTAAAATATTTTTTCAGGTATATTCAATATTCTAAAGTATTTAGTAAGACATCTAGCACCCTGAGAGCTTTTTATGTGTATTCAACATCCTTAAATATTTTTTTAGTGTAATTTTATACTCAGCAATTTTGGATGCTTGATGCACAAAAAATATAATTTGGGTGTTAAATACATTTGGAAAAAAAATACTTTATGATACTAGATGCACTAAAATATTATTTTGGGTGTTAAACCTGCCTAAGAAAGCACTCCATGATGTTGGATGCACCACTAAATATTTATAATATTTGATGCACCTAGAAAAATATTTAAGGTGTTGGATATCACTTTTTTTTAAAAAAATAAAAACTTTAAGGAGTATATTTGTTCTTCTACCTTCAAAGTAAGTTTCATTTCATTCCCATCGTTTTATTATTTTTCTTGGCAGTCTTTTAATTTTGAAGCGTGGTAAAAAACCTTCCAAGCAGTTAACACTGCTAAACAAAATTAATGAAAAATAGTTATTCGCGTACTGAAAATTCATCTTATTAAACTTATAATGTATGATTCCACCAAAAGAAAAAAACATCACGAATTCCATAGAACAAAAAGTAACGACGATTAACTCATTAACTCTATCGGAAAATGAGATAAGTTTTTAGTTAACCTATATTTAAAGCCAAGAAAGAAAGTGACACATTAAAAGAAAAGGGTAATATTTTAAAAACTACAATAAATACTTTCATTGGTGACTTGTAATAAGACCGACATTATTTTTCTTATAAGTGCTTTATTAAAAAGAAGAGGAGGGGAGTGTTTTTTATTGGACAGATAGTGACCACGCAGTGGGCAGTATTTGTTCTATTTGAATCTTATCCTTCTGGTCTTCATTTTGTTTGTTGTCTTCATTTCTGCTATGCTTCCCAGAGATCAGTTTCTATTAGAAATATTTGGAGGGGGAACTAAACGCATATTATGGAGATGTTTTGCATGTTGTGGCTATTAAGATCTTTTCATACAAGCAAAGAGAATTTACAGCTACGATCTCTTTAATGTTCTTTAAATAAAAATATAGAATCAACTTTATCACACGCCAAAGCCACTATAACTTTCTTTCCAAACAAAGAAGTGTGGTTATTATATATTTTGTATAGTACAGCGCCCTCCATTACTGTGAAGAGTTTCTCCATCTTTATCACTCAACTCGTAGATGAGTGACTCAATGCTTCTCATGAACAAATAGTATAAGAAAATTTACTGCCCTCTGAAACACTCATGCATTCCATACAATAAATGGATACAAGAAAATTAAACCTAATGCAGGTTCACATAGAGAGAACATTATGGTACACATTACATGCAAATTTAAGCTCAGAATAGAATAATTAAAAGGATAAACCAGAGCCGCTCAACTTATCTTCTATCACTTTGGACAATTTCTCTTGCATCCCAGGACTAAAATGATTCACCCAATCTCCTACTTCACCTTTCCTGAAGAAATTCTTGTTCTCATACTTCTGCATAAACTTGCCTTTCTTGTTAGCCTCCAATTCTTTCATCTTCTCAAAGCTACATAGCTCTATTATGCTTTCAATAACACCGTTACTTTCTTCCTCTGAGTTGAATGGGAAACCCAAGAACTCAGCAACTATTTTCAAGTAGAAATTGATATCTCCTTTCAAATCTTCGTACTTTAAAAACAGAACATTGTTTGGCATCACTTTGCTTTCCCTCCAATAACTCAACATATGAGTCCAGAATGGACCGAACTCATTGGCTCCCCTGGAGTACCTCTCAAGTGCTTCTTCACGGGATAACTTGGGCAATGATGGTGGGATAACTTTGTTGATGAATAGCCAAAAGGACACGAAATGGTCAAATGGGTTACGACATATGTAGATTATCTTGCACTTGGACTTGGTAATAGAATCTGGCAATGAATGAAATGGAATATGTGTACCAAAAATTCTTGGTTCAGGCAAGTCATAGATATCAGGAATCTGGTTGTTTCCATAGTGGTTGAACTCAAAGAAAGGTACAAGGTCATGGGCATTGGAAATAAGCAAAGGATGGTTATGTTGTGAGGGAGAGAAACGATTACGATTCACAATGGCAAATATAAGGGCTTTTAACCAAGTGGTGCCAGATTTTGGTAAGGAGGCTATAATAATATCATTATCTTTTGCTTGGAAGTGCTTTTGAAAAGAGATTATGGCTTGAATTCGAGTTGGTGGATACCAAATATCTTGGTAGAGATAAAAGTATGGGAAGTCCCAACCCTTCTCTTTGGGGAGATAGAGAATTAACTCCCTACATTCGTGGCTAAGGTTTTCAGATTCTTCATTTTCAAGCTCAACATTTGGATGGGATTTTGTGAAGCCAGTAGTAGTAGAAGTTGCAGCCATTGAAATGCCGATGCAACCGTAATGATAGGCAATGGAATAGTTCGCCTACAAGTTGCATTCGTTAATTTATAGAGAGTTCTTATTAGCTGCTCTGTGCCGCTATTGATAGATGATGTGATATGGATTTTTCTTTTCGATTTGAGTGAACAGAATTAAAAGGTCCAGATTGCGTCGCGTCACTTAGCCGCTGATAATTACAGACACTATTTAAAGTTGGCAATCATCATAGGACAAATGAAAAACGACAAGGTTACCTACGTGGAAAGTGAGGAAATACGAGTAGTAGAAATGATGCGACAGCACTCGTTTGCAAAATGTCACGTGGGAAAAAATGTATATGAAGAGTACTGGTTGGTTCTACTTTTCATTGTTTGCGTGTCTTCGAAATCATCTTGTGAGCAGAGTTTTGGCCCAAAAAAAAAAAAAAAATTCTTGTGAGCAGAGCAAAAAAATTTTTTTTTAAATATTACCAGTTAAGAAATTACTTTTATTTTAGATCGTGTACCTATCAAAATAATTTTTTTCAAAAAATACATAAAGCTGGACCTCCAAATTAAATCTGGACGTCCAGATTCAGACTCAATCCGTCTATCCTCTCACTTCAACTAAAGTGTCATTTTCAAAAAGTCACATTAATTCGCGCAAATGATATATGTTTGATATTCCACAACTCAAGAGAAATGGAGTCATAGAAACCTGATATTCTACGTGTTTGTATCTATTTCACGTTTTCCGTTTTTAAAACAATACTATAAATTTTTTAGAATAAATTTTGGGAACAACAAATGAAAAAAAAATACATTTAATTGTTTTGAAGATAACATCTAAAATAAAAACTGAATACATAAAAATTCAATTGAAAATAGATTTTGAGTAAACATAATGATATGGACGCTTTATGAACTTGTTTTGAGAACTCAGGAACTACAAAATAAAGACTTGAGACTTCATGAAATATATAGAATTTGTTTCTAGATCTTTGACTTAAAGAATAAAGGCCTCACAATGAGTTAACCAGACTCTTAACAACTTAAGTATTCTATCAAGAACACAAAGTTACAAATAAATACCTGCCAAAAGAAAATTCTCATTCATACTGTAAAAATAAGTAAATTCTGTAACTTTCTCTTTAAATAGCTAAAATTTTTTGCCCTACATGATTCTAAAAGATTAAAAAGTATTATAAAGATAACAGGATGTCATATATCTTAACCATTTAAACATCATATTATGTCCCCATTATTAAAAAGAAAACGTACAGCACCTCCTCCAAACCAAATTTCCAGTGTCAATGATGATCTTCCAACATCACAAATCAACAGGCATGTACTGAAATCAACAACTACAAACTCTATTCCATCATATAGACAAGACTTCTCTATCTTAACTCTTTGATTCTTCATTTTCTCTCTCGGACATTAAATTTCCAACCATCATCATGTTGCAAAATGTTCATCGAATAGAGAAAGAAAAGATGGGGTAAGGTTCTAGGCACTTACCTTAGCCTAGAAGTAGGATTGCATGCAAGAGAAATCACCTCCTCCTTCCTCTTCTTCCTCCTCTTTCTTTCGGTTCTCTCTCTCTTTAAATTTTTTTTGTGCTGGTTTGAGATGAGGATGAGGATGGAAAATCAGACGGTTAAATGGATGGGAGTAACACGTGTGAGCGGTGTGAACCCACTTGGACCATTTTGCCCCTCAGTTAATCTTTTACTTCTAATTCCATCCTTTATCTATTTCTCTGAAACACAAATAATCCTTAGAAATTAATCCTTATACTTTATGACAATTTTACTATTAACTTCTGTACCTTTGTAGCCTCTCTAAAATTTTCAGGCCAAAATTTAACTCCGAATTATTTTTTTAAATTTTCCAAAAAAAATACCTTAATTCCATAAAATAATTCTTAGTATTTTATAAAGATTTTATACCTTACTTAGTTTTTTTAACTCATAAAATAATTATCTTAAAATTTTCATTTCAAAAATTAACCTTTAGTTATTTTCCTTAAATTTTTGAGAAAATAAGCTCTTATCTCTAGAAATTCGCTTTAAAATTATTTAAGCCAATTTTGGGAAACAAAACTTTTCATAACTTTCCTAAATACTCAAGATTAATATTCTATATATTTTATTAATTTTATTAGGCATTAAATAATTTTAACAATTATTTTTCTTAATTTTTCCCACCCAAATTAAATTTTTTGGTTATTAAAAATATTTTTGAGGCTTTATTTCTTAAAATAATTCTTTTGAACCTCATAAATACTTATTGACCTATTTATTCTGAGTTTTAAAATTCAGCACGCAGGTATATGGAAGACAATAAGTATGGCTTATATGCTTTGAAACAACTAGCTAGAATTAATTTAGTTAACCAGAGCCATGTATCGGATAAAGGCAAAAGAAGCCTGAAGGAATATGAGAAAATTAGGAGGAAGACGATTAGCAGTAGCGTGTTTCAAGCTTCCGCACCAGCCCTTTTTATAGACATGAACAGGCACAAACCACTAGAGAATGCGTCCCTCTGTTCCACCAAGAAAGCGCGTTAGAAACGATTCTCGTTTTTTCTCTGGTAAAAGGAAAAAAAAACAAAAAACAAAAGAAACGATTCTCGTCTCCGTTGACGGTGGGACGATTCAAATGTTGGACATGCAGCCAATGTTTGACAAGCAAATCTCGCAAGATGCATCCCTTCGGCCCAAAAAAGTCCAAAAAAGTAAAACGGCAACGTTTTCAACTTTAAGGACTTTGGAAATAAGGTTTTTTTTTTCTTGACAAGGAATCTAACAAAAATTAATTAAAAAGATTTATAAATATTTAAAAAATAATTTTTCTAAAAGATACAATTAATCAAAGCAAAAATGACACATAAAGAAGCTTGAAAATGTGAAATGTCAATTTGGGAACTAAGGAAATATAACGACAGAGAGGGAAGTCCTTCCCAAATTGAAATTTTGAAATTCGGTAAAATTACAAAAATGCCCTTTGTTTTTTTTTCCTTAAAAAAAAACCTCAACCCCTCACCAATGGCTGGCGGCTGACAACCAGTCGCTAGCAGCCAGTGCCGACCACTGGTAAAGTTTTTTTGTCACATTATTTTTTTTTTTTTTTTTGCATGGGAGAATATTGGTTGGAAGTGGCGAGGATGGGATTTGATCCCACAACCCTTTGGTCATTTGGGCCAACAAAAAAAGAAAATGACTATCGAGCCATCAAAAATTTCTTAACCTTATAATGCAAATAAAAATATAAGTTGACTCTTTTACTGTGACTCCAGCCCTTGACAACAATTTACCTGAGGATGACAAGTCTTAATTGAGAAATAACAAGTTTAAACTTGATATTAACAAAGCAACTTTTCGTGATACATAACAAGAAGCAGCATGTACATCAATTAAAAAAGACCATAATTTATTTGAAAATGACATCTCTTTACTGAAAAATGACAAGTCTAAACTTGAGACTAATAATGTGTCTTTTCCTGATACATAACAAAAAATATAGTTTTTTTAAAAAAAATGATTCTTTTATGCCACATTTATTCTTAGAAAAGTGAATTATTTTTAGAAAAAATTCACTAGTACAAAATATTCTTATAAAACAAAACCACAAAAGTAGAGTAAAGAAAGATGAGGACAAGAAAATGAGAGAACCATTTTCTGTAATTCTTCACTTATTCCATAACACAAATGACATGCCCTATTTATAAGCATAGTCTTACACATCGGTTACACTTGTCTTTAAATAACAAATAGTGGATACTCAATCTTATGAATGTGAGTGGAGGTAAGTTACAAGATTAAATGGATAGTGGAGGAGTAATAGATAGGGGAGAAGTAATGCATAGTGGAGGTAGTGGAAGTTACTTAGTGAAATTGAAGAGGAAGAGGTAAATAGATATCCATATAATATTCATAACACTCCCCCTTGGATGTCCGTTATACAAATTGTGCGTCATTAAAAAACTTCAACTAGGAAAAACCCTATAGGATAAAAACCTAAAAGAAGAAAAAAAGTACACATTCATCGATATACTATCCAATGCTGTCTCACTAAAAACCCTACTAGGAAAAACCCAGTGGGATAAAAACCATAGTCAAGGAAAAAAAATACAGCGTATATTAACTACTTTCCCTTTTGGTAACATTAGTTGATATCTCTGAGTTTACGGAATCCAATATCATGAACAAGCTTTTCAAATATTGTACAAGGAAGTGACTTGGTCAACAAATCTGCTAGATTTTCATTAGAACGAGTTTGCCGAATGTTAATTTCACCATCTTTTTAAAGATCATGAGTGAAGAAGAATGTTGGTGAAATATGTTTTGTTCTATCTTTTTGATGTACTCTTCTTTTAGTTGCATAATACATGCAATAGTATTTTCATACAAATTGTTGGGATCATTTTGCCGGAAGATAAGCCACAAGTAGTTTGTATGTGATGTATTATCGATCTTAACTATATACATTCTCGACTGGCTTCATGTATTGCTAGGATTTCTGCATAATTAGATGATGCGGCTGATATGATTTGTTTCATAGATCACCATGAAATGGCTATACCACCATATGTGAACAAATAGCTTGTTTATGATCTACCAATATATGGATCAGATAAGAATCTAGCATTTAGATAACCAATGAGGTCAATCTTGGTTATGCTCAAGTAAAATAATCCCATGTCTATAGTACTCCTGAGGTAACAAAAAATGCACTTGACTCCCTTCCAATGTCTTCGTATTGGTGACAAACTATATCTTGCTAGTAGGTTAACAGCAAATGATATATCAGGTGGTGTGTGACTAGCAAGATACATGAGTGCACCAATTGCACTAAGGCATGGTACTTCTGGATCAAGTTCTTCATCATTTTCTCAAGGTTTAAAGGATCTTTATCTTTCTCCAAAGATCTTACGACCATCATAGTACATAATGGATGTGATTTATCCATATAAAAATACTTTAAGACCTTTCTTGGTACAAAAATAATCCCATTTCTTAAATATTCAATTTGCAATCTAAGATAAATTTTGTTCTTCCCAAATCCTTCATTTCAAATTCTTTCTCTAAGCAATCCATGGCTTTTGTAAGCTCTTCAGAGTTCCATAACATTTATGTCATCAACATAAACAACAATTATAGCAAACTCCTTTCCAAATCTTTTCATAAAAATGCATGGACAAATGGATCATTCTTGTATCCCTCATCCAACAA
>NW_021632715.1:0-48177 GCF_004799145.2 Neltuma alba | reverse complement strand
AAAAAAATGATTTTGAAAAACTGAAAAATATTTAGATAGCTGTTATCAGAATCACTTTTTCACTACTATTTGTTGCTAAAAAATATATAAATAAATTATATGTACACATATGGAAGACCAATTTATTTATTTATATATTCATTAATAATTAATATGCAGATATATCTTGAAAACTATGGTTTTTTGCCTAAAAAGTAGAAAAAATTGACTTCTTAGAAAACCATGGTTTTGTGGCATATTAATCAATTATTGAATTTGGGGGGTGTTTGGGATGGTTTTTTTTTTTTTTTTTTTCCTTCAAACTTTTGAAAGTATGTGTCTATATTTGATGCCTTGTGAATTAAATTAAAAGACAGGATAAGTAGCGCGTCCAACATCATGATATTATTTTCAGTTGCATCCAGCATTATATTTTCATTTATGGTGCATGTAGCAACTTTGATGTTATTTTTTCTTATTCATAGTGCTTCCAAAACTCTAAACTATAAATAAGTTTAGGATATTAGATATAACTGAAAAATAATATAAGGGGTTCTGAGTGCATCAGAAAAATAATATTACAATATTAGATATACTATAAATAAGATTATGATACTAGGTATTAATAAAAAAATAACATCAAAATGTAGGATAATACTTTTCCTTAAAATATATTGAAAAGATGAGTTATTTTCGTGCACAACTTGTATTTGGCTTGTACAATTTATTTCACTTTTTTTTCGCTAAAAAAAAAAAAATCATACTCGTGGTGCATACCCAGCAACTAATCGTCAGGGCAACGTATAAAATCCAATTACAATGACGTGTCCTTCTTTATCAAGTTCCCCAATTATTCTACATTTTTATTAAGCGGGTATTTGGAAGCACCTAAAAGTTTTTTTAGAAGCACTTTTCCGTAAAACAAAATAAATTTCTTCACATGTTTATTTCGCACACTGCAAAAAACACTTTTAAAACTATTTTTTTGATTTTATCCAAACACCTTTTAAACAAGGTGGAGCTACTTGTGAGTTCGGGTACGACCCGTAGCTTTTAGTCTTTTACCCGACAAAGTGGCGATGGATTCGGATCCAAGTAGGGGTAAACAAATCCGAGATCTTATTGCCATTTGCAGAGGTTAAAGAGTTTATTGGTAAGCACTGAAGCCGGTAGGCAGCAAAGAGAAGAGTAGCCCGCCCAACTTTTCTGCTAATTTTATTATAATTATAAATATAATAATTGATGCAATAATATTAGTGTCCCTGTCAATTCGGAGTCTTTTTTTTTTTTTTTTTGCTATATATACATTTGCATCATATAATCTTATTTGAAACATTGTCAATGACTAAATATTGATATTTGTGTCAATAAGAATTTGAGCATTAATCCTCTGCGAGAGACTACCTCCACTTACACCCCCTTATAATTAAAATAATTGAACGTGCTTTTTTCGTTTCGCTTTACTTTCATTTTACGGGGTGCTATTAACTGCTGCCGTCGTGTTTGAAAATTTAATTTAATTTCTCTTTCAGTGGCAATAATTGTGGCTCATGAACATCAGTCGACATCCCACATGGCCACATCCCCGGGGGGCTCTTATCTTCAGGCAGAGACAAGTCCTTTGCTAATTATTATTGTTACGACAACCATCTCATTGGATCATTCAATTTCCATTCACATCAACTCATTTCTTCAAAGGAAAATGAACTAGACGCTTCCTCCTAAAACAAAAATCAATGTACTTGGTAAAATTATTTCTTTATGTAGTTCCCTCCGTTCTTATTATAGAGATAAATAACCGAATTACGTTGATAAAAAAAACAGTTAAAATTAGTTAAGAACAATCAATATGTAAAAAATATAATTTTTTTCCCAAAAATGCCCTCATTAATAAGGAGAGAGAGCATGAGGAGAGCAATTAAATTATTAAAAAAAAGAGAAGTGGGAGGGAGAAAGAGTGTGAGTTGGAGACAATAAATATGAGTAAAATAGGAAATCAACACAAAAAGTAGAGACAACTTTTAAGTGTCTCTTATATATAGGAACATGCCATAAACATCAAATGTCTCTTATAATAAGGAACAGAGGGAGTACTATTTATAAGTTATTTTTAGTATACTTCACCAAAATTAAAAAAAAATCTTAAATCTTATTAATCGTTTACTCTGATCGTTTTGATGAGATGTTTTTAACCAAATTAAGTAATTTAAGAAAATAATTAAAATTAATTAAAATCAATAAATATGTAAAAATTAAACATTTTTTTAAGTATATCCTTATTTAATAAGAAAGAATATAAGAGAGAAATATTAGTAATGATATAAATGATAAAAGAGAATATATTTAAATAAAATTAGAGTGTTAAAAACACTAAAAAAATTAATATCACAGTGATAGATATAACATAAATAAAATTAAGATACTAGATGCAATTGAAAAATAATATTAAAGTGTTGAATGCTATTTTTTTACCTTTTTTTTTATAATTTAATTCCACAAGGCATCAAATATACAAACACAATCAATTCCAAACAACAACAAAAACCTTTAAAAGTACAAGTTTATTGTTTTTTCAGTAAACTGGTCATTGCTCTAAGTATTTTATGACCTAATCTTTTTTTTTTTTTAATCCCTAGATGCCACTAAATGATCAATTTAATCCACACTGAAAAATGACAGAGGGCTTACCTGAAGTTATGGGAATTCCCAATTAAATTTCTGTTAGATCTAATTAAAATAATCAAAATTGAAATCATGCCTATAACAATATTTAAAAAATTTCTAATTAGACCTCTTGATCTTATTAGAAACTTATTACATGTGAGCATCGATTTAAATTTTGATATAATTAAATACCGCTGTAAGTAATATTTGAACTTGATAGCTATGTCGACCCAAAGGATGAAAATAAGTCAAGGCGCCTATATCAAGGACCTATGCCTGACTACTTATATTTTTATATAGGAAAATTTCAATTAAAAACTATAATAGACAATTTATTTCAAACAGTTCCCAAAATATTTTGAAATGTCACTGCAGGATAAAAAGAGTAAACTAAAATTAATTTGGAAAAAGAAAAGACATTTTTACCCTCCAAAATTCTATGACCTTGAAGCTCTTCCCCCTCTCTCTGGAAACATTCGATAGTTTCGGCTCTTTTCACTCTCTGAAAAATCCGCTGTTGAGTTTAGAGAGATCATTCACCATCGTCGTCATTACGGTAAGGAGAGCCTTCATCATCACTATTATTCTAGTATGGAGTGCCTTTGCTATCGGTGCTGTTTTGGTAACGAGAGCCTTCGCTGTCGTCATAGTCTCTCTCTCTCCCCCTGTAAGCGACCTCTTTCATTGCCTTTCCTTTCAAAAACTTCTGCATATAATATTGCAAATCCTTCTTTCTTTTTTTTTTATTGTAGATTTTATGAATTTGGTTTGGGCTGTTGTGAAGTTCTAAATTGGCGAGAATTTTTTTTACTGCTCAAATTTAAGATAAAATTATATAGTGGGTTGATTTTAGATTCACACCGTTAAGTGTTGAGAGTAACGATGATTTGTTGTGAAAACTTGTATTTTTGTTGTAAATTTGCAAATTCCTATTGTAAATCTATACTGTGTTTAATTATAGAAAATTGATTGAAGTTAATGTTTGAATGATGCGTAGCGACATATTCTATATGGCTAGCAATAGTAGAAGGCAATTATTTTGCATCTTCCATGTGGGATGTGAATTTGTGAAGACCTTTGAAAGCAAAATGACAGATGAAGTATTGCATTGAAATTGGATGGCAAATATGTAAATGCAGAACAAATTAATTCACTATATGTATTTATGTTGTTAATGGGCGTATCCATGTTACAAATATCCTAATTCTACTTTTAAACTGTCACTCCCAGATTTATGAACTGTTTTGTTCAACTTTATGAATGAAATAAATCTACTTGCAAATGGATATATTTATATTGTCAATGGGCATATCCGTATTGCAAATGTCCTAATTTCACTTGTAAACCGTTGGTCTCACATTTGCTGTTTAACTTTATGAATGAAACGAATCCACTTGTAAATGGACGTATTTATGTTGTTAATGGGCGTATCTATGTTGCAAATGTCCTAATCCTACTTGTGAACCATCGCTCTCAGACTTGTGAATTGTTCTGTTCAACTTTATGAATGAAATAATCCACTTGCAAATAGACATATTTATGTTGTTAATAGGCGTAACTATGTCGTAAATTTTCTAATTCCACCTGCGAACTATAGCACCTAGACTTGTGAATTGTTGTGTTTATGAATTAAATTAATCCACTTGCAAATAGACATATTTCTATTATTAATGGGCGTATCTATGTTGTAAATTGTCTTATTCCACATGTAAATAGTCCCTCCTAGACTTATGAATTATCAAATTCATCGTCTTCAATTCAACTAGTTCACTTGTAAATAGACGTGTTCTTATTGTTAATATAAGTATCTTCTTTGCAAATTTGCTAATTTTAGTTGTCAATATGACAGCCACTTTTACAAAAACATGAAGTTGTTAAACAATGTATCCTCATTGCTAATTCCCCAATTTCATTTGTTAGTCGTATATCATATACTTATAAACTAGTAGGGATAAGCAGAAGATTAGAATAAATTGACATGAAACATATATACTCACAATATATATTTCCTGAAACTAAAATTGTAATTCTCTACACACAAATTTGAACACATTCTAAAGTAGCTTAAATGACATCTTGGATAGAAATATAACAATTGCTATGTCATCGTCTTTTTTTTTGTTGTCTTTATCTGTTGAACCGGTTTCACAACAGTGCCTGACTTTGTATCTGTAAGTAATGAGCCACTACAACAACTCAAACTTTAGCACAGTGTGTTGTTCTTATGGCACAAAGATAAGAACCATCAATACATTCACACAGGTGCAATAATAAAAACTCAAAATAATCAATGAACTTATAAACATTTAATTCCACTGCCACTAGCCATACATAATATGTTGCTGCAGATTATTCAAGTATTAACTTCAATCAATTTTTAATAATTAAACACAGTATATGTTTACAACAGGAATTTGTGAATTTACAATAAAAATACGAGTTTTCACAACACCTAAATTATCATTTTTTTGGAGAAGTAGAATTTACAAATTCATAATAAAATTCATAATAGGAACTGAAAGGCTTACTCTCAATACTCAACGGTGTGAATCTAAAATCAACACACAATATAATTTTATCTCAAATTTGAGTAGTAAAAAACTTTCTCGCTGATTTAGAACTTCACAACATCCCAAACCATCAAAACCCATAAAATCTACAATAGAAGAAATGAAGAAGGATTTGTAGTATTATATGCAGAAATTTTTGAATAGAAAGGTAGTGAAGGGGTCGCTTACACACACACACAAAGAGAGAGAGAGACTATGACAACAGCGAAGACTCTTGTTGCCAAAACAGCACCGACAGTAAAGGCACCCCATACTAGAATATTAGCGATGGCAAAGGCTCTCTTTACTGAAACGACGATGATGGCGAAAGATCTCTCTTAATGCAACAGCAGATTTTTCAGAGAGTAAGAGAGAGAAGAGCTGGAGCTATCGAATGTTTCCAGAGAGAGGGGGAGGAGCTTCAGAGTCATAGAGTTTTGGGAGGTAAAAATGTCTTTTCCTTTTCAATTTGCTCTTTTGGTCTTGCAATGACATTTCAGAATATTTTGGGAGTTGTTTGAAATAAGTTGTCTACTGTGGTCCTTAATTAAAATTTTCCTTTTTTATATTGTGTTTTATATGCATATATAATAAAAATGTATATTTTCTAAACATATAAATGATATGTGAAAAAAAAAAACAAAGAAAGCAAGATTTACTTCATTTTATGTTATATTAATTAACTATATTGCCACTCCCTCCCTTGTATAAATATATCTATATATTATGTTATATACATAAAATACATGATGGAAAAAATATGTTTATACATATAATATAATATAATTTAAATAGACTTCGTTAAAATATTGAAAATAGTTCAATTGGCCTACAGGGGCATATTCTCTTGCCTGATTAAATTTTGGTTTGACTCAGCCTAAGTCTGTGTAACAATAAGGCGAAAAAAATAAAAAAGAAATACGGGAGACTCCAAGTTAAATTCTACTAAATATTAAAATCCAAATTTATATGTATACTTTTGACAAATTTCTAATCAGGCCAAGAGATTTAATCAAATTTTTTTTTTGATGTTTTAATTATTTCAGCCATATTAATTGAGATTTTTTTTCAGTAAAAAAACAATTGATGAGCCTCGGTGTGATTTGCGAATCTGTAAGTTAATCTTGATAGATATTCAACAAATCTTTGAACTTTTGATCCCTTTTTTTGGTTAATAAAAAGTCTTTGATCCGGTTAATTTTTATATTTGAAATTGTGCACACTTTTTTTAATCAGCCCCAGCATTTTTGTAACTCCAAAGATCTCTAGAAATTATATATATTTTTATTTTGGTTTTTCAATTGTTTTTTATTGGCAAAATCTTAATTTTTCATCTCTTTCTTTGGTTTTTTTAATGATACAAAGAAGAGAAAATCTTAATTAAATCCAACCGAAATTAGGCTTACATTACTTTCAATTTTTTTAACTATAAAAGAGTATTTTAATTTTTTAAAAATATTTGAAAATATTTAATTAGGCGTCTTGGTCTGATACAAAATTAATTAAAAGTGTGCCCTTGAATTTGAATTTTTATATTTTAGTTGAATTTAATTAGGATTTATTTTTTAAAAAATTATAGTAGACATTCAAAAATTAAAAGAATAAAAGTACAATTTTAATCTTAAATCTTGTTTTTTAGGTATAATTTTATTCAAATTTTGTCTGATACTACCTCTGATCCTTAATATAAGATCTCAATTCAATTTGTCTATCATATTTATGTATTTTTTAAAATAGTCTTTTTAATAATGATAGCTTTAACCAATACATTTGATTAGAGAGGATATTTTAGAAAAGCAATAACTAGTTATTACAAATAACTAACTTAACTTATTTTTTTAATTTACTCAAATTAGTCAACTAACTCTTATATTTATGACCCGAGTTAGTACATACTGCTAAAAGGATGTGACGACAGTAGGGCCACGTTATCATGTTTGGGCCAATCAAGATTCCGGTATTTTTTCCACCACCATACAGTGGAATTTAAGAAAAATTAATTCATCAGTTATGATAATTTCATATAATTTTTAATCATATTCTTGTGGTCCTCATAATTTTCTCAATTATAGAGATTAGCTAGCCTTTAGGTCCATAATCTGTTAATTCTGACTCATGTAAATGCTCACTAAACAACAATAAATAAGTTGTCACAAAATACAAAATAAAAATATTTTTTTAAAAGTAATGAAATAAAAATTATTTATTATCAATATGAAAATAATTATTATGCTTATAATTGTTTCCTCACATTCGCATTCATCTATAATTTGTGATTTGATTTATTTTAATTTTATTTGGATCACATGACAAAATGAGTCAAGTTATTTATATTCATTATGTGTAGTTGTAAAACTTGAAATATAATAGATATAAGTAATTTGATGTCAGTATGTTTCTTATATGTTAATTTTTATTTAATTAAAGTACTCTACAATTATTATGCTGAGAAATCAGTGGTACCCTGTCTAGAAAATAATTGGACAAGGGATTACAAAATTTGGACGATAAAAATAAATTACTACATATTTAAAAATTATTTTAAAAAACTTGTTATCTTATTTCACGGCAAAGAAACAAGTTCAATACGTTCAAGAGATTAACTTAAAAATCATATATCCAATACATACAAATAATCTATATTCAAGAAAATGGTTAATTTTTAGTACAGGACCACTTATTGACACTATTTTCGCATTGATTTGACCTTTAATCCAATCTTTTGATTAACATAACCAAACTTTACTCTTGTGGTTAAGAAAGAAAGAAAGAATCATTTGATAATTCTATAGTTTAAGATGCAAATTTGTCTTAAAATTTTTTACTTAGTAGTGTTAGGTATCCGAAATTTTTTTGTGTAAATTCACCCTGGAAGTCTAAAATCATACTCAATCACTGTCATTATTTTAACTGTTAATGTTAGCTTTTTAACAGCAGGACAATATTCCTACAATTTTAAATTTCTAAGACAAATTTATACCCAAAAAACATTAGATACTTAGGACCTTGAAAATAGAAAAATAGAAAATAGAGATCTATTAGAATATTAATATTAGTTTTGACAATAATTAATAAGCAAATGACGACAACTTTCGTGTATTGATCCTGTATGCGATTTTTTAATTTTCATTTTTTTTTTTACGATTTTCTCATTTTCATGTTAACCCTATTTCAGATGAAAAGACGTGACTTCTAACACCAACCCGCTGTTTCGTTTTGTTTGGACAGCTTTTAACACACTTTTAAAATCATGCAATCTTGATCGGAAAAGAAAGCACACCCAATCTTAAGCAATATTGCGTATTTTAAATTAACAATACTGAAAAGTAATTAGTTACATAATTTTTTTTTTCACATGTTCTTAAATCTAAGTTACATAGCTAGAGTGAAGGTGTTAGTTAAAATCCAGATATAATAACTCCTACTTGAAAGTGATCTTTAATTACAAAATCGTGTAAAAGTACTTAGGAATCCGGATTTTTTAATGAATGCAACTAATCTTCAACCAACGCAACTCTTCTTTAGTTATATGCAACATATTTTCGGGCATACAAAAATATCTTCCCTATTCTGTATAATTGAAAATAAGTTACATATAATAGAAAAAAATTACACTCCTTAAAAATATGTTATACTTAATCCTTCTCAAACTAGACATTTTTTTTAATACCTATTTTCATATTTTATAATATCACATGGATTCAACAAAGGGTTGAGCATGATTTTCACGTTGACAAAAATACATATTTAGATCACTGAAATTAACAAGCAAGGAAAGTTAAAGGAAGATGCATAGAAAATTCGGCCCAACTTCCAAGTAAAGGATTCTGATAACCGCGACAAATAGAATATAGGTAAATGCTCGTTTGTTATCATATTGGGAATGAAATGGAATGAATTGAAAAATTAACTTTATAAATATTTTATATCTATTAAATTCTCAAACAAGAATGAGAGAGTGAAATATTTATGAGAAAATTGCCATGAAATCCCAAGAAAATGACATAATTATTAAAAAATGACATAATTGTTATTGGGATTTTTTTTTTAATAATTATGTCATTTTCTTGGGATTTCATGGCAATTTTCTCATAAATATTTCAATTTATTATTGGGGATTATTTTCTTTTTTTAGACCTAATTGTAATTCTCTCAATGTTTATTGTCAGGTGATGAAGATATTAGCAGTGACGAACTCAACCTAACATTTTTTTTTTTGGGTGAAACAACCTAACATTTTTAGTATCGTTGAAATTTTATGTAAAGAAATCTATAGTTTCGCTTAAGGAGTTCAATTATTTATTACTTTATTTATTATATATTGAATATTTTATAGATGTGTATGCATCATGCCATAAGCCTTTAGGCTCTGTTTAGTTGAAGGGTTGTTGAGAAGAGGAGAGGAAAGAGAAGGAGAGGGGATGAGATTAGTGTGTTTGGTTGGGAAAAATAAAAGGGAAAAGAGGGAAGAAATTTGTTTTTTACTACTTTCCTTCCTTCTTTTTGCTCTCCTCCAAATTTGGGCTTTTTTAGAGGGGAGAGAAATATTAAATATAATATTGACTAAACTACTCATACTAGCTTTTCTATGTTCCAAATTTGTCTTTTTTATTAGAAACCCTTTTCTCACTTCTACCTTTTCAGCCACTAATGATATCTGATAATATAATATTTCTATCATGACAGTAATTTTTTTCATAATATAATATGATACGTATACATTAATAGAGGGTGGTGTATCATAATTATATAATATATACATATCATATGTATTAATATATATATATGTATATATCATAATGTGTGTGTATTATAATTATATATCATGTGTGTATTATAATTATATAATATATACATATCATATATATTAATACACATGCGTGTGTATTAATTATAAAATTAATGAGATAAAATGTTAAACTTTTTATCATATAGAATGTTAAAATTTTTATCATATTTCTTAATTTTTTTAGTTTTATCATGATTTTTTTATCACATGTAATTGAGGTAATTGGTTTTTTTAAAATTAATAAATTAAGAAATAATAATTTTGATATGAACATTGTAATAAAAAAATAAAGTAGTCTAAATATAAAGATAAGGGCATATTTGTTAGTTTATAATTACCTCCATTTTTCTTCACTTATAAACTAAACAAGAAATCTCCTCTCCCTTCCCCTTCCTTCCAACCAAACAAAACCCATGACATCCTTTTCTTTCTTCTCCCTTTTTTTTAATTAACCTCTACTCTCTTTCCCTCCGCGGAACCAAACAAAGCCTTACAGTAAACTTCTTTGAAGGTTCTTTCCTATTTTGGTTTCACACACCACACAAATTTTCCACTATATAAACACAACAAACGCTTATTGCTTTGCTTGTAATACTCCACTCATCCTTATCATTCTCTTTCTTTTCTCGTATAAGTTTCTTATCCAAAATGGTTATGGCTCAGGAGAAGAAGCTCGTAGATTCAGTGTCCGGTTGGCTCAGACTTTATGACGACGGTTCAGTGGACCGGATATGGACCGGACCACTGGAGTTTAAGTTCATGGCAGAACCAGTTCCGGCTCATGAACAATTCGTTGACGGAGTCGCCACTCGTGACGTCATCATCGATGACAAGTCGGGCCTCCGTGTTCGGCTTTATCTTCCCGAGCCAGCTCCAGGCGAGACTGGCAAGCTTCCGGTGCTAGTCCATTTCCATGGTGGTGGGTTCTGCATAAGCGAAGCCAATTGGTTCATGTACTACCATGTGTACACTGAGTTCGCCCGATCGGCCCGAGTCATCTGCGTCTCCCCTTATCTCCGGCTAGCCCCGGAGAATCGTCTTCCTGCCGCCATGGACGATGGGTTATCGTCGCTTCTATGGCTTCAATCCCTCGCCAAAGGTGACTCCCACGAACCATGGCTCTCTGAACATGCCGATTTCAACCGTGTCTTCCTCATCGGAGACAGCTCCGGCGGGAATGTTGTCCACGAGGTGGCTGCAAGAGCTGGAAATTTAGACCTAAGCCCGGTGAGATTGGCCGGTGGGGTACCGATCCACCCAGGTTTTGTCCGGTCGGAGAGGAGCAGGTCGGAGTTAGAGAAGCCTCAAACCCCGTTCTTAACTCTGGACATGTTGGACAAGTTCTTGAGCTTAGCGTTGCCGGTCGGAAGTAACAAGGACCATCCGATTACCTGCCCAATGGGCGAGGCTGCGCCGCCGTTGGAGGGACTGAAACTGCCGCCGATTCTGCTGTGCGTGGCGTCGATGGACTTGATTGTAGACACAGAGATGGAGTACTATGGGGCGATGAAGAAGGCTAACAAAGAAGTGGAGCTATTTGTGAGTTTGGGTATGACCCATAGCTTTTACTTGAACAAAGTTGCGGTGGATTCGGATCCAAATACGGGTAAACAAACCCGAGATCTTATTGCTAAGGTGAAAGAGTTCATCAATAAGCACTGAAGTTGGCAGGCAGGGAAGAGGAGCAGAAGCAGCCACTCAACTTTTCGGTTAATTATATTATAATCATCATTATGATAATTATTTATGTGATAATATTGGTGTGGCTTAGATTTGAGTCTTTTAGCTTTTATAAAATTGTGAGTGCTTTTTCTATGTCACTACTTTTTATTTTTGTAATCTTTTTGTCCTAAGAAGAGGGTGCCCATATTTGGAGTAGCCTTTTCAGAGAATTTCGTTTTCTTTGTTTGGCCCGATTCAGAGAATTTTGTTGAGCCCTGTCACAATTGAAAGGACTTAAAAGTAACTTTAAAGATTTGGAGGCATTTGCTGCATAAAATATATACTAAAACAGAAAAGGTAACTATAATTTAGAAATACTCTTAAGTAGTTGCAGCAATAATAATAACCACAGCCTATTTTATGGTGGTTCCTTGACAAGCCAACCACAAAAGTCCTTAGTATATTTTCAACAAATATAACTTTTCTCTAGATATATGTAATATTTCTTTATGTGTATGCAAATGTCTTCTGTTTTTTACATAATTAAAAATAGATTGCGTACAAAGTTGAAAAAGAGTTAGCTGAAAATACGTTATACTTGAATCTTTACATAATTCACATACATTTGCACAAATGATTCTCTATTCGTAAATTTCTGACCACTTTTTCATATTTTATAATATCACATGAATTCAACAAGATATGACTTGATGTTGACAAAAACACATTTAAATAATTGAAATTGACAAGCAAGGAAAGTTAAAGACTTAAAGGAAGATCCATGGAAAATTCACCCCAACTTCCAAGTACTTGGGACCCAAAGACTTCTCGGAGGAGACTTCCAAGTAATGTGAAAAGACCTCTTCTTAATACATAATTATAAAACTATTTTTAAAATGATAACCATGGTAGAAAAAGAATTGAGTTAGAGTGTTAAAATACTACCATGGTTATAAAGAGTTTGACTTATTTTGAAAACGTCCCAAGTAGCTCAGGATACACAAAACACCCATGGATTTAGCAACGTAGAACAAAGCCTCAGGGCACAGTAACCGCCCACAAGCCCAACATAATATTCATCCCACAAAGACTTAGGGCACAAGAAACATAGGTTGCTCAACCCAGCCCATAAGGCATACACATAAGAGTATCACATACAGCAAAGTCTTATGGCCTTCAGCCATTTTAACAGCATTTCATCAAATACAGTCATCCAAACAAAAGAAAGTATATGTCAATACAGTTGTGGGCCCTAAGATGGCAATATACATAACACTACATGCCTAAACCAAAAGAGGACTACTAGGCTATGCTCGCCTATGCCTCTGGTTGCTTCCATTCACGCCGAGCCAAACTAGATGGCTCTCCTGAAAAGTATTGATGAACAGCGGGGTGAGACGTAAAGTCCCAGTAACCAAGTATTAATTTATGACATATACAAGTAGGATGGCAAGTTGGTGAAGTAGTGCTTAAATATAGTTTAAGAAATAAATGGTATTTTAATAGATATAATCACATAAAAAGAGTATATCTCTCCATCCACAACACAATTCATATAAAAGTACATCTATACAACAACACAATGAAATATGCCCTCCCATCACCTTTCTCCTCCTTATGACTCCTTGACAAGGACCCGGGCTTTCTGTGCTGAGTAACCCGGCCAAAGGTCACCCCACTCACATCAAGCAACGGGCCCCCTCCTGTACCTACACCGTCCAAGAATGGACTATGGTGCAAGAGGTGTCTACCCAAGAGTTCATTCTCAATTCCGGGCCAAGGAAAAGGAAGAACTACAGGGGTCTAACAATAAGGCCAAACACTGGGATCCGTAGTGTAGGCATGCCGCGCGGGCTTCAAGAACAATTATCCTCCGCATAACAAAATCCCATCCTCCACATATGAACCCCATGCATAGTCACAATATAAATCAAAATATCACAATCTTCCAAGTAAGATGATATAATTTCAAACAAAGTATAACACATTTTCATTTCATTTAATAACATAATATTAGTATATTAAATTCAATACTACACGAAAACACAATTTCCAATAAAACACAACTCAAACATAATTAGATCAACATACTTCCCACTTCACCAAAATTTGTCATATAATAAAATATATATTTTATTCACAGGCATACTTTTACAAATTAACTAAGAAAATAAAAACATAATAAACACCTTACAATCCAAAGCGTGTATATAAAATAAATTAACCCCGGTTACCTCTACTCCAAGCTTAACCTCACAGCTTGAGAAATAAGAGCGCAAATTACAAACTCCGAAGTACAAGATAATCTACAAATAATATAGATACAATTTAATATACATACAAATAATTAACTTAAATTACATAGAATTTATTATTAATAATATCTATACATATATTTACTATCCAAAAATTCTTACTTCAAATAACATTTTTTTCCCTACCAAATAACTCATTTAAATTATAAATATTTATAAAATATTGTTTTTATCTAATATTGTAAGAATCTCAATTTATAACTTAAGTTTCCAGTTTCAAAATTTTTCTAATAATATAGTCTTAACCTATTTTACATTTTAAACCGATTAAAATATCAATAACACATTAAGTAACCCAAATAAGTTATTTAACTTAAATTTAATCGGTAAAAACATTCTATATATCTTGAATAATACATTTTTCAACTAAAATCTTAGTTTAAAATTCTCAAAACAATCAATAAACAAATATAAACCGATTAAAATTTTAATAATATATCAAACAACCCAAATAAATTATTTAACTTAATTTTAATCGGTATAAATATGATATGTATCATAAATGACAGATTTTTCAACAAAATAAATTTGATTTTAAATATCATGGGTAATAAATGGACAAATCTAAACCGATTAAAATTTCTTAATAATAAATCTTTAAATTTCTACGGTCAAATATTTTCGAAACTCAATACTTACTCTATACCCAAATCACAAAATTTTCTCTAAACATTATAATGATACTACTAATATAAAGCTCTAAATATATAGGAAATATTCATAAGGAAAAATTTAATAGAAAGAAGTGTTTAATGTACCTATATGATCCCCAAATGCTAGCATGTCCTTGCAGAAAACTTCACTCACTCTCTTGTTCTTCGTTTTTCTTCCTGCGTCTCTTACCTCTCTTTCACAACTCTCACACTCTTCTATTTATCCTTTAACATGCCAACCATCCTTCCTCAATTTTCTTCCTTCATTTATTATTCCTCCCTATTTTTCCTCCTCCCTCTTTAATTACCCGCATCAAATTCTTCTTCCGTCAATAGTCTTCCCCCATGATTCTTCTCCCTCTTAATAACCTCCCAGCTTTTCCACCGAAAGTCGGTGGAAAGCTGGGTCAATTTTTTTTTTATATTAATAAAATATTATTATTTAATAATAGTAAAATATTATTTTACATTATTTAATTATTATTTTTATAAAAAAAATTTTTTTAATAGTATTTAGGATGTTACATAATGCACATAAACTATTCTATTTTAAGTCATGTTTTAATGAAAAAAAATGAATCATTTAACATTATTACATATATCTGATAAATTTTACTGGCTTCATATATACCCTCTAGTCCTATTTATGAAATAGAGGAAGAAAAAAAATTTTCATCTTATTTATAGAGTAGAGAGAGAAAATTTTCATATAAATATATAATTTTACCATTTATTTATTATTGTATTGACTTTATTCTCATTGGGTATAATATACATTAAATAAGGATAAAGTTAGAAAGTTATTAAATTTTAAATGAAAGTTAATGAAATTTAAGGTTTTTCTTACTTTGAAACATGTTGGAAGTAACTTATAAATAGAATTAAAGGAGTAACATATATCTATCTGCCTCAATCACCTAGATCAATTTTTTTGAAACAAATCAAATACCTGCAACATACCAGAAACATAAGACAATGAATGATTAAAATTGTTAGTAGTGAAAGAAAGATCCTATATCTTTAAGCTTGGGTAGGTATTCAATTTGTTTCATAAAGAGCCAGTTGATGGATTCTCATTTCATTCAGGCAATATTGAAAAACATTCTGATGGCCTGAATTTTGTTATTCCTAATAATTTATTGTCTTTAAGATGTCTTCAATTTCACACATTGGATTTTGCTTGTTACATGAATTTTGTTGTTCATAGGTGCTCTTATCATATGCATGTTGCGGTTAAGAGGCTTTCCTATTATGTGGATTTTATTGTTGCTCTAGGTTATGTTGTGGTGCACAAGAGATTCAAATTATTATTTATATTTGGGTGCATATGAGAAAGAAAAGATTTCTAACTGAAAGTAAGTTTCAACACCCTCCTAAACTAGAGTTTCCAAATGTGACTCTAAGTGTTCAAAATCCTTCTCAAGTTCTTGGAAAGACCCATAACATAACTTGCATGATTCCTTTACTTGGTAAGTATTGTTTTTAAATTATTTTCGTAAATTCTAATTTCTTCCCTTTTGATACGGGTTAAGATTTGAGGACAAATCTTTTCAAAGAGAGAGTTCATGATAGCATACCAGAAGGCATTGACTATGAAATAAGGGAACCTATGGATCAGCTAGAAATAAGTATAAAAGTTGGAATGAAACTCAAAGAGAACCTGTTTCTTATAACCCTAAACAAAAGAAACTGGACAGAGGATCGAGGTAGGATGTTAAGAGAACTTCTCTCTTACAACTCTGGCTATAAAGACACCACAAGGTTGATCACTCTCTTGATACAGTCAGAGTATTCTCACAAGAATACAAAGATGCAAGCAAAGCTCATATAAAGAGAAATAAAATTATCATATTATTAATCATTCAAATCATCTCCTCCTAAAATAAATTACATACAAAATTATTTATATGTAACAACTCTTAAAAACCCTAATATGAAAACCCTAATTGATAACTAAGCCTTGAAAGCCCATTATAAGCAATTAGAGTCTAAAACATTAACTAAATAAAATGTATAAAAAATAGTTGCAAAAATATAGTAAAATTAGGAAATCCAAAAGACCTTCTAGGATACTATAATTCGCTAGTCAAGATAGGATAATTTAGCTTACATGTTACTTAAGAAGGATCCCATTATTAATGAGAAGAATCTTATTTGGCTCTCTGCTAATTAATGTAATGTAAAATGGGTAAGTTATTGCCTTTAAAAAGTAATCAATACAAAATAGAAAACTATAAAATATGAAACTAATTAAAAAAAAATAGAAACTTAATTGATGCCATATAAAATCATTCTTGACACTTCTTGAATCTTCTTGAACCTTTCAAATGGATCTTCATAAATACTATTTCTGTTCATAAGTATGTATGGGCCTTTTAGACATCTAGTTGGGCTTGAATAAGGTTAAATCACGTTTTAAAATTCCTATGGTCTATAACACAATGCATTTGGGCCCCAATATGAAAGATTATAGCTTTAATAGACTCATCCATGCATATATAATTGTGTTGGGCTTCAGTAATATGGGAATTGGCTTTAAATGCTTTTTTTGGGTCCTTAAAACGTGCTCTTGTCTTTCTCAAAATCCAAATGTTCATACTCTAATGACTCACATGCTATGGTGGCTTTTGGGTTAGCTTTCATATGTCACATCAAATTCCGTATGTGTCCATGTTGTAACCACACCACTTATCTCACTAGAATTAACCATGATAAAAAGAGATAAAATGAATAAACATATCCTAAGAAGCAATCACATCTTTAATGGGTTAACAATGATAGAAAGGCAACCAACTTCAATTAAGGCTGTCATGATTAGAAAAAGAAGCACATTATCATCTGTAACCATATCATAAACCATCATATATCACATTCACATGCAAACTATGTTAGGAAGGATTAATCGTAGTTAACATGATTATAAAACCACACACCCTTAATTGATAGCGGTTATAATAGCAATTTACATTTGACTATCTGAATCGATACTGACTATAAGTAAACTTGTAGAAATTTCCATTATGGCGTTATGGATCCACAAATAATTCAATCACATATAACTTAAGGGCTTTAGGCCCACTATCAATACTCCAAGCCAGTATCCAAATAAAGTAAACAAAAGGTAGAAGATGTAATATGTTCATCAAGACAAACAACATAAAAAATGAGAAATTAAAAGAAGCACCAAATGAATGCAGTCCTGATGCGTGGTAATATATGAAAAAAATTACATAAAGTAAGGCTTAGAAACTCTACACTATTAGCTATAGCTATAGAGCCTCAAGAGTCTTCCTCAAAGGTCCTGCAAATGTATTATTTTCTGAAAATGGTATAAAAAAAAAAGGAGAGTGAGATAACGTGTCCATAACTAAATCCGTACCTATCACACATAATAGCATGAGCTAGTGAGGTGTCTGGTGGGATATACTTTTTGAAACAAATATATATAGTTTCACTTAGTAGATAGGATATATTTACCATATTTCTTTGACAATCTCAAAACATCTTGATTAATCTCAAAAATAATATAAATTCTAACTTATCCACAATACAGTAACTCAGGAATAATTCAAATGAAACATGCAAGTATAAATCCCAAATTCAACCTTATCTCCTCCTTGTTTATACTAACTGAACCTATGGGCTTAGTCTTGCCGTATGATTGGCTACTCTCACAAGCTCATTATATGAGTGATATGGACTGACTAAAGTCCATAGAGCACTCAGTGGACTATGGGTTCCCCCTCAAAGAACTAGTGACGTATCACAATCCTTTGAAGAACTAGTGGGATAAGAACATAGGCTGGCCATAGAGCTCCATATAAAGGCTAATACCACATGACAAATATATAAATATCAGTAATTCTAATCATCTCTTGTACAACCCATCCCAAATGCACATGACTCAAAACACTCAAATAGTTACATGCATATTCAAGGACATAACTCATCAACAATGGGGTACAAATGCTACTCCCTGACCCTTAAAATGTTTTTTGTCACCATAATGTTATGTTCTCTAAAAATTAAAGCTACTACTCAAAAACACCCATTTAGGGAGAGAGTGAGCAAGAATGGAGTTTTCTGAACTCCCACACTATGAACTAAACCCACAACAAATGAAGCTAAGCCTGAACCTAGCCACCAACCCTTTTTCATTCTAGATAACCCCATCTCTAATCCTATCTATCGGCCTGTTCCTAAAACAAACGCAAAAATATAAACAAAGGTAGACATGGAAACTAAGCATACCAATAAGAAGGAAAGAGTACAGGGAAATAAAGAATTCGAGACAAGAACAGGTCAACAGTAGGATGACGTCTCTAGTACTGAGCAATGCTAGTCTTTAACTCTAGCTTCAAATCTTGATGATGTCGTATGGCCTATTGCCTTGAGAAAAGAGATAAGAAAGTGCACTCAATATCCCATCAATCATATTGTGTCTTATGATAGATTGTCTCTTACTATGTAAAGTTTTGTTACTAGATTAGTTGATGAGCAGTTATCAACTAGTTTTAATGATGCTATCCGTGATCCTCATTAGAAAAGAACTATTAAGGAAGAGCTTATTGTATTGGAAAATTATTAAGCTACTAAGTGGCAAGAAGGTTGTGGGATGTAAATAGGTCTTTACAAAGAAATACAACCCTGATGGCTCGATTAACAAGGCTCGATTGGTGGCAAAAGATACCTCCTAGACCTATAGAATATATTATCAAGAGACATTTGTTCTCATTGCAAAACTTAGCACCATTTAATTCCTCTTGTCTCTAATAGATAACCTAGACCGGCCTTTCCACCAACTTAATCTAAAGAATGCCTTCCTAAATAGGGATCTAAAAGAAGTTTATATGGAAGTTCCTTAAAGACTATCAGATAGAGGCATGCTAGGAATTGCATGCAAGCTTCACAAATCACACTATGGTTTAAAACAATCACCTGGAGCATGTTTTGAAAGATTCATCAAAGCAGTGAAGAGAGTTGGGTTCATTCAATGTCAAACTATCCACACATAATTTGTCAAGTATTCAAGGGGTAAGATGGCTATCTTTATGACATGTGTCAATGATATCATTTTGAGAGATGACGATACTACTGAAATAACAAAGCTCAAGAAGTCTCTTGAAAAGGAATTTGAAGAAAGGACTCGAGAGGATTAAGATACTTCCTGGGCATGGTAGTAGCTTAATCAAAGGATGGCATTATAGTCTATAAAAGAAAGTAAACATTAGATTCTTTAAAAGAAACTAGAATGTTAGGTGCTAGACTAGTAGACACTCTAATAGAACCAACTCAAAAGCTGGACAATAAAGAAGATGAAGAAGAAAAGGGAGAATCAGAAGAAGCCTCTAGTAGCAAGAAGACCAAAAGTAGCCTAAAAAAAGACTTAATACTACTAGATGCAAAGAGACATAAAATATTAGTAAGTAAACTACTATAACTTATACTCACTTGGATATAAGTTATACAATTAAGGTAGTGCGTCATGTCATATCTTGATAATTATCACCTGAAACATGGGAAACTTAGGAATGGCCAAGGATCATCACCCGACCAACGATAATGTTGGGTTTTTATCTTTTGAACTAGCAAAACGTATAGTTTCGGCTACTGCTATCATCCCACTATTTTACATGGTACTCTTGCCATCTTGGGCTTTTGTATAAAATAATTTATGTAATATCCACCCTAACACAACCTCAAAATAAGGCCCTACAGCTAGCCTTTATATTGTCTCAAAAGGATTGTCATCCTTTAACACTTCTTACTTGAATCACTGTGCAAATGACTTATTATACTCCTTAGTTAGCTGTATATCGTTGTTTCTTGGATTCATGTTCTTTGGCATATACTTGTGAGCATTCAATTAAGGCTAAACTTCATCCATGTTGTTTAAAATTTATAGATGTGCCTACCTTATAACTTCACAAGACATGGACCTCACTATGACACCCCATGTTCTCTTACTTCTCCACTGATCACGCCGAGATTGAGAAAGTCCAACTGCTTTTATCCTATTAAGATATGTGTTACAAAACTCAATGGCCTCCTCAGCTATATATCTCTTAATAATTGATGTCTCAAGCCGATAAAGATTCTTTAGAATATCTTTTTTGAATTTTTATGTATCTCTTAAATAGGTATATCCACCTTAAACACATTAGGTTACAAAGTCTTATCTCCCATACAAGATGAGCTATCAAATGCACCATAATGTCAAAAAATGATAGAGGAAAGTGCATTTTCAATTGGGAGAGGATAATATAACCTTCATTTTTCTAATTCATCTAACTAGCAGGATCAATCACTTTACTACAAATAACATTAAAAAACATACAAAGTTTTGTAATAATGCTTCTCACATCATTTTTCATAATGCCTTAAATAGTAACAGGAAGTAATTATTGCATTAACACATGATAATCATAAGACTTCATCCCCCTTATCTTCAAATCTTACATTGAAACAAGCTTTCTCAAATTAAAAGAATAACCTTATGACACCTTAATACCATTCAAAAAATCACAAAAACTCATTTTTCTCTTCTTTTGATAATATATGCACAGTTGGATATAAATAAGCCCTCTTATCCTCTCTTTCTTATGCGTGGAGGAGTTTTCTTATTCCAATTTTGACTAAATTCTGTCTCGTATTGATTCTATTTTTAGTCTTTTCACTTAAATGTAAAAATATACTAACAAGACTCTCACACATGTTTTTTTTCCACATGTATGACATCTAAATTATGTCTCACATCAAGACTTTGTTAATATGGAAAATGAAAAAAGATAGATTTTTTCTTCCATATATTCTTCTCACCTGTAGTTTTCTTCTTTTTACCAAAGATCACATTAACTCCTACTCGTTAATAAATTCCTTCTCCAGTTAATGGTATTGGAGCCATTGATATTCTTGTGAACCGTTAAACGCCTTCTTTAACTTATGATGTAACACCTCACATAATTATATCAATATACGCAATAAAATATTTAATTTAAAAGTCCATACATATTTTTAATACTGTAATTAAGTCAAAATTTCAAAACATTTCTAACATAACAACAAAATAAACTTTTAAAGTCTTATAGTCATGGCAAATAAAAATATAACATAGCATGTGCTTGAAGAGCACAGAAGCCTTCACGGCTCACTCCATTGGTGCCTTCCCTTGATTCCTACTAGATCCTTCGCCTGAAAATTGTTAATATAGGGGGTGAGATCAAACGTCTCAGTAACTACTGAAATTCTAACCTATACAAGCAAATCATATATGATAAACCAAAAATCCGTTTATATGTGTGTATATAAATATATTAAAAATCACGGATTTGAGACATCCAATTCAATTTCATTTTTTTCCCCAACAATATACCAATATCATTTTTCTAATATATCAAAAAATAATGCAATATGCTGCCTCCCTTATATCACCGTCCACCCTTATACCGCTGACTGGAGCCATAGGCTAACACATAGTCCGATAGGAACTAATCCATTTTACTGAATTATTCCAATCTCACCGATACTAAAGATATATCCGGCCAAAGATATAGAGCTCAAGCTCGGACTATGGCTCCCCTCCTTTGTGAATAGGGAGGTGTCACATGTCCCACAGCTCCAATGAATTTCCCAGCCAAAGGAAAACATGGAAGAAGGGGCCCTGACAAGTGCCATCCACTGTGCACCGAGTGATGGCATACCACGTGGTAATTTTATATCCATGCAATCTCCTTCTATCCTTAGCCCAACAATGCATGTTAGATGCCAACAATGTTACATCATAAATACTTCCTCAAATATATTAAAAATAAGATAGCGATAAAACTTATATACCATTTAATAGCAATTCATGATAATTTCATGGCTATTAATATATTTAAATATTGATCATAATTACTAGCAACAAATTTTAATAAAATCATGTAACATACCAAAACATTTATTTTACAAAAATCATAATATTATATTTCAAGAATATAATAATTAGTAAATCCACAATATAATCATACACAATTCACATGTACAAGAAAGAATTTTCAGAGTTACCTGGTACTCTTTAGCTTATAAATATTCACACAAAAATTACTCCAAAATTCTCAAGTCTACAAAATTACACATAAATATTTATTAATATAAACTCAGAACTACTCTAAAGCTACTCTAAAATTCTAAAACTACCCTCTAAACCAAAATTACATAAATATATTAACTCCCAAATCTAGGTATTTATAGAAAATATAATTTACATATAAAGCTATTTAAATTTAACAACTTAAGTAAATATATTTTTATTACCCAAAATCTAAATATTTTATATTAAAATTCTCAATTTACAATTTTTCAAGCCTTCAAAAATTATTTCAAAATATATATTTAACTTATTCAATATTTAAACCGATTAAAACCTCAATAATATATTAAATAACTCAAATAAATTATTTAACTCAAATTTAATCAGTAAAAACATATTACAAGTCTAAATAACAAACTTTTCAACTAAAATCTTAGTTTAAAATTCTCAAAATAATCATTCAACAAAAATAAACCGATTAAAATTCCTTAATAATGTATCTTTAAATTTCTACGGTCATATATTGTCAAAACTCTATATTTACTCTATACCTAAACAGTAAAATTTTCTCTAAACATTATAATGATACTAATAATATAAAGTTCTAAATATATAGGAAATATTCATAAAGGAAATTTGATAAAAAGAAGTAGTTTTGTGTACCTAAATAATCTCCAAAACTTGTCAGGTGCTCTGCAACTTAGCTTTCTCTCTCTTTCCCTCTTTGATTCTCACTCTCTTCTCTCTTCCTTCGATCTCTCTTCCTCCTCCATCTCCTCTCCCCCTCTTTTATCCTATTTTCCTTCACCATCTAACTACCCATCCCCCATTTTTTTTCCTTCTTCAATTTAATGTCACCCCCCTTATTTCTTCCTCCATTTAGTTCTTGCGCCTCTTCTTTCTTTATTGTTGACTATACCCAGCTTTTCCACCGACTTCGGTGGAAAAGCTGGGTATTTTTTTTAAAATAATAATATATATTATATTATTTTAATTAATTGATTTTGATTTTTTTTAACAGTACGTTACAATTCTTCCCACCTAAAAAGAATTTTGTCCCCAAAATTCGATACATGAAAAGAGAAAGAATTTACTTCAAGCAGCAGACACAATTACAAATATCTATACTACACATCAAGAGCACAACACAAGTACAATAAGTACAAGTACAAGTATACCATAATACAATCACCAAAACTAACATGATACTAACTCTTCCTAATCAAACAAGTTAGGAAAATCACGCCGCATTCGCTCTTCAGTTTCCCAGGTAGCATCCTCAGGAGACATTCCTTTCCAGAAAACCTTAAGTAACCGAATAGTTTTATTCCGAAGTTGCTTATCCTTAGCATCCAGAATGCGTTTAGGTTCGGCCTTGAAAGTAAGATTCTCTTGTAACTCGACCTCTTCAGGCTCAATCACATGAGATGGATCTGGGTGGTACTTCTTGAGTTGTGACACGTGGAATACATTATGAATATTGGCCAGTTGTGAGGGTAGGGCAATTCTGTAAGCCATTGGCCCTACTCTCTCCAAAATTTCATAAGGACCTATGAAACGGGGAGTGAGTTTCCTTGCTCGAATTGATCTTCCAATACCCGTCATCGGTGTGACTCTTAGAAATACATGGTCTCCTACCATGAATTCCAATGGTCGTCTTCTCCTATATGCATAACTTTTCTGTCT
Source organism: Neltuma alba (assembly GCF_004799145.2). Lineage (NCBI taxonomy): Eukaryota > Viridiplantae > Streptophyta > Magnoliopsida > Fabales > Fabaceae > Neltuma > Neltuma alba. Next base: position 23,809 of record NW_021632715.1, on the reverse strand, counting down.
GCTTTGGGTAGTAAGCAACTTCTGTTGTATCATTTTAATCTTCTGAGTTGTGTAATCCACCAGTTTTGGACCTATCAAACTTCTCTCGCTCAACTCTGTCCAACAAAGTGGAGATCTACACTTTCTTCCGTACAATGCTTCATAGGGCCATCTGAATACTTGAGTGGAAGCTATTATTGTAAGCAAACTCTGCTAAAGGAAGGTGATCATCCCAATTTCCTTTTAATTCAATTGCACAAGCTCTTAACATGTCCTCAAGAGTCTGGATAGTTCTCTCTGTTTGTCCATCAGTTTGGGGATGGTAGGCGGTGCTAAACCTCAACCGTGTTCCCATGGCATCCTGCAACGATCTCCAAAACCTTGAAGTGAATGTGGATCTCGATCTGATATGATACTCTTTGGTGTGCCATGTAATCGGACGATCTCCTTCACATAGATCTGTGCTAGTTTTTCCAAAGAGTAATTTGTCTTGATGGCTAGAAAATGAGCTGATTTAGTCAATCTGTCAACAATCACCCAAATAGCATCATGCCCTGATTGAGTTCTAGGAAGACCTGTGATAAAGTCCATGGAAATACTATCCCACTTCCATTCTGGAATCTCTAGATTTTGCAATAGTCCTGGGGGCTTCTGGTGTTCAATCTTGACCTTCTGGCAAGTTAGACAACGAGAGACAAACTCAGTTACATCTTTCTTCATACTAGGCCACCACCAGTTTCGCTTTAGATCATGGTACATTTTGGTCACTCAGGGTGGATAGTATATTTGCTTCTATGAGCTTCATCAAGTAGTAGCTTCTTTAACTCTTTATCATTGGGGAGGCACACCCTCGCTTTATATCTTAGTATCCCATCTTCACCAATATTAAACTTTGACTCTTTTCCTTGTTCAACTTCTTCCCTAATCCCTAGTAGATACTCATCCTCCAATTGGGCAATTTTAATTTCCTTCCAAGTTGTACTCTCAATGGTTAGTGCTTTCATGGTAGCAACTAACCCAGACATTATATCAATAGGTGTACTTTGCACATCCTGCAGCAGGTTCCACTCCTTGACCATCAATTGGGCTGCATGGATAGATTTTCTACTTAAGGCATCTGCTACAACGTTTGCCTTCCCTGGATGATACTTTAGCTCATAATCATAATCCTTAAGAAACTCCATCCACCTTCTTTGTCTCATGTTAAGTTCTTTTTGATCAAACAAGTACTTCAAACTCTTATGGTCGCTAAAAATTTCAAACTACGAACCATAGAGATAGTGCCTCCAAATCTTCAATGCAAATACGACTGCTGCCAATTCCAAGTCATGCGTAGGGTAATTTTCCTCATGTGGCCTCAATTGCCGAGAAGCATAAGCAACTACCTTACCATTTTGCATTAATACAGCCCCAAGACCCTTCTTAGAAGCATCAGTATACAAAGTGAAAGACTGTGTAGGGTCTGGAATCACAAGTACCGGTGCAGTTGTCAACTTGGTCTTTAAAGTCTGAAAGGCTGCTTCACATTTCTCAGTCCAAACAAACAGTTAGTCCTTTTTAGTTAGTCTGGTTAAGGGCATAGCTATCTACGAAAAGCCTTTAATGAATTTCCTATAGTAGCCTGCTAGTCCCAGAAAGCTTCTGATTTCTGTGACAGTTTGTGGTCGATCCCACTTTAACACTGCATCAATCTTACTAGGGTCTACCGACGCACCTTCAGCTGATACAACATGACCCAAGAATTTTACTTCTTTGAGCCAAAACTCACACTTTGACAACTTTGCATAGAGTTTGTGTTCCCTTAACACTTGCAGCACAATTCTAAGATGCTGTTTATGCTCTTCCTCATCCTTAGAATAAATAAGGATATCATCAATAAAAATCACTACGAATTTATCCAGGTAAGGTCGGAAGATTCTGTTCATGTAATCCATAAAGATAGCTGGAGCATTGGTTAACCCAAACGGCATAACAAGGAATTCATAGTGGCCATATCTTGTTCTAAATGCAGTTTTTGGGATGTCCTCAGATCTAACCCTTAATTGGTGGTAACCTGACCTTAAGTCAATCTTAGAGAATATTGATGCTCCAAATAGTTGGTCAAGTAGATCATCGATCTTGGGCAAAGGGTACTTGTTCTTTATGGTTACCTTATTCAATTGGCGGTAATCAATCACAGTCTCATGCTCCCATCCTTCTTCTTCACAAAGAGGACAGGCGAACCTCAAGGAGATACACTCGGCCTAATGAAGCCCTTTTCCAGTAACTCCTCGATCTGTTTCTTTAACTCTGCTAATTCTGATGGAGACATCCGATAAGGAGCTTTAGAGATAGGCTCGGTTCCAGGTACAAGATCAATGGAGAACTCCACTTCTCTCTTTGGAGGCAAACCTGTTATCTCCTCTGGAAACACATCTGGGAATTCACTTACCACTGCAATCTCCTCTACACCTTTTTCAGTTGTTGTGTGAATGGAGAAGAATACCATGTAGGCTTGACAACCCTTTCGAATACACTTTTCAACTTGCACTAAAGACAGCAGTTATGGCCCACTAGAACTGGCGAAGGCGACCGGTAAAGAAATGGTCTTCCTTCTACAATCTAGGATGGCGTCATTTGCCGACAACCAATTCATTCCTACAATCAGGTCAATACCCTTTAAGGGTAGACAAACAAGGTCTATAGTAGATGTTTTACCCTCAAAATCAATCATGCAATTCAAGCATCCTTTAGAAGTTTTCACCGAGGCTCCCGCCAGTGTAGAGACAATCACATCACAAGGCAATTCATACATATGCATACTTAGACGAGGCACATAATCATTAGATATAAATGAGTGTGTTGCACCAGAATCAAATAAAGCTTGAGTTTCAAAGCCTTGGAGTTTGAGAATACCTTTAATCAAATCAGGAGAAGTGTCAGCTTCTTCTTGAGATAGTGCAAACACTCTTCCCGGGACTGCAGCTCTAGTATCATTGACACCTCGTGATCCTTCCTCATAGAATCTGAAAATATGGTCCGGTTTCCCGCACTTGAAGCAGATAATGCAATTTCCTTGATGTACCTTCCCACACTTGGCACACCTTTGACTATTGGCGGTGCTAGTGATAGGAGCTGTAGAACCCCTGTAAGAGCTCTATCCCCCACTGACCTGACTCCTCGGAGGTCCATTGAATTGACTCCTCAAGGGTCCACTGAATTGACTCCTTGAAGGTCCACTAGATTGATTCCTCGAGGGCTGATTAAACCGCTTCTTGGAGTTGTTGAAGCTGTAAGTATTCTTCTTACTGATTCCTCCTGTAGGTCTCATGAATGGAACGGACCTTGTATAAGATTCTTTTCTCTTCTCATCTTCTTCTTCTCTCATTCTTCTAGCAATGATTCGCAATTTGGTGCACATTTTTTCAAAATCATTAATCTCCAAGGGTGCCAGAGCTGTTCTTAATTCTGGCCTGGCCTTTTCCAGTAGTCTATCAGCCATCCATTTTGAGTCAGGTTGCATCTGCGGATAAGTAATATATTTGACTAGCTCAAGAAACCGAGCGATGAAGTCTTCCTCATTTAAGTTCCCTTGCTTGAAGGCATAGAATTCTGCTTCTTGATCCGCTCTAAGGGCATTAGGAAAATAGTGTTGGAAGAATTTCTCCTTGAACCTTTCCCAAGTGATCTCTATACTTTCAAAAGGCTTGATGCTGTCCCACCACTTCCTTGCTGCCTTTTGTAACAGCTGCTCAGCAAGTTGCACTTTTTCCTGCGAGGTGCATATTACCATTTTGAATATAGTTTCCAGCCTTTCGATCCATTCTTCAGCTTCAGATGGATTCAGCCTACCCTCAAACTTAGGAGGATCAAACTTTCTAAAACTTTCCCAGAGCAGTGTGATATGCGCGAGGTCATGTTGAGAATATGCACTACTGTCGCCTTTCGATTCAGTACCTCTAAGGGTATCACCTATTGACTGATGGTCACTGGGAGCTTCATCATCAACTGGGCCATTTTCTTCTTGATGACTATCATGTTGACCTTTGATTACTAGCAGCTCATCCTCTTGTCTCCTCACTCTTTGATCAATGCTCACAACATAATCTCGTAATTCTCGCAAAATAGCATCATTATCTTGACGAGAAGGAACATTTTGATGTGGAACTGGGGTAGAATCACTCCTTCGAGTGTTCACCATTCTCCCTTCCTATTTGTAACAATACAAGGACCACTAGATAACTAAACAGCATCACACAAATAAACCTTTAATCTAAAAACTAAAGGGAAGTACACATGTTATTATATTTAAATTGCCATGACCTCTAGCCATTTTTTTTTTGAAAAAATATTTTACATAAAAGTTAGTTAAAAAGCCATGGAATGTCATGGTTTTGATACCAAAAATGGAACACCTCACATAATTATATCAATATACGTAATAAAATATTTAATTTAAAAGTCCATACATATTTTTAATACTGCAATTAAGTCAAAATTTCAAAACATTTCTAACATAACAACAAAATAAACTTTTAAAGTCTTATAGTCATGGCAAATAAAAATATAACATAGCATGTGCTTGAGGAGCACAGAAGCCTTCACGGCTCACTCCATTGGTGCCTTCCCTTGATTCCTACTAGATCCTTCGCCTGAAAATTGTTAATATAGGGGGTGAGATCAAACGTCTCAGTAACTACTGAAATTCTAACCTATACAAGCAAATCATATATGATAAACCAAAAATCGTTTATATGTGTGTATATAAATATATTAAAAATCACGGATTTGAGACATCCAATTCAATTTCATTTTTTTCCCCAACAATATACCAATATCATTTTTCTAATATATCAAAAAATAATGCAATATGCTGCCTCCCTTATATCACCGTCCACCCTTATACCGCTGACTGGAGCCATAGGCTAACACATAGTCCGATAGGAACTAATCCATTTTACTGAATTATTCCAATCTCACCGATACTAAAGATATATCCGGCCAAAGATATAGAGCTCAAGCTCGGACTATGGCTCCCCTCCTTTGTGAATAGGGAGGTGTCACATGTCCCACAGCTCCAATGAATTTCCCAGCCAAAGGAAAACATGGAAGAAGGGGCCCTGACAAGTGCCATCCACTGTGCACCGAGTGATGGCATACCACGTGGTAATTTTATATCCATGCAATCTCCTTCTATCCTTAGCCCAACAATGCATGTTAGATGCCAACAATGTTACATCATAAATACTTCCTCAAATATATTAAAAATAAGATAGCGATAAAACTTATATACCATTTAATAGCAATTCATGATAATTTCATGGCTATTAATATATTTAAATATTGATCATATAATTACTAGCAACAAATCTTAATAAAATCATGTAACATACCAAAACATTTATTTTACAAAAATCATAATATTATATTTCAGGAATATAATAATTAGTAAATCCACAATATAATCATACACAATTCACATGTACAAGAAAGAATTTTCAGAGTTACCTGGTACTCTTTAGCTTTCAAATATTCACACAAAGATTACTCCAAAATTCTCAAGTCTACAAAATTACACATAAATATTTATTAATATAAACTCAGAACTACTCTAAAGCTACTCTAAAATTCTAAAACTACCCTCTAAACCAAAATTACATAAATATTTTAACTCCCAAATCTAGGTATTTATAGAAAATATAATTTACATATAAAGCTATTTAAATTTAACAACTTAAGTAAATATATTTTTATTACCCAAAATCTAAATATTTTATATTAAAATTCTCAATTTACAATTTTTCAAGCCTTCAAAAATTATTTCAAAAATATATATTTAACTTATTCAATATTTAAACCGATTAAAACCTCAATAATATATTAAATAACTCAAATAAATTATTTAACTCAAATTTAATCAGTAAAAACATATTACAAGTCTAAATAACAAACTTTTCAACTAAAATCTTAGTTTAAAATTCTCAAAATAATCATTCAACAAAAATAAACCGATTAAAATTCTTAATAATGTATCTTTAAATTTCTACGGTCATATATTGTCAAAACTCTATATTTACTCTATACCCAAACAGTAAAATTTTCTCTAAACATTATAATGATACTAATAATATAAAGTTCTAAATATATAGGAAATATTCATAAAGGAAATTTGATAAAAAGAAGTAGTTTTGTGTACCTAAATAATCCCCAAAACTTGTCAGGTGCTCTGCAACTTAGCTTTCTCTCTCTTTCCCTCTTTGATTCTCACTATCTTCTCTCTTCCTTCGATCTCTCTTCCTCCTCCATCTCCTCTCCCCCTCTTTTATCCTATTTTCCTTCACCATCTAACTACCCCATCCCCCATTTTTTTCCTTCTTCAATTTAATGCCACTCCCCTTATTTCTTCCTCCATTTACTTCTTGCGCCTCTTCTTTCTTTATTGTTGACTATGCCCAGCTTTTCCACCGACTTCGGTGGAAAGTTGGGTATTGTTTTTTTTAATAATAATATATATTATATTATTTTAATTAATTGATTTTGATTTTTTTTTAACAGTACGTTACATATGATAAGGGTATTGTCAACAAAAAAACCTTCTGTGACCCAGGTAAATCATCTTCTTTTCATGTTTGAGTTGCATGTAGTGAGTACCTTCTTCATATATCGGACATGTTTTATGCCCCTTAACACTGTATCCTAATAAATTTTCATATGTCAAAAAGTCATTTATCGTGGTGAAGATCATAGTACATAAGTTAAAGGTCCCTTGTTTATATGTATCAAACACATCAACACATTTCTCTTATAATTTCTTCAAATCCTCAACTAAAGGTTCCAAATACACATCGATATCATTTTCTAGTTATTTTGGCCCTGAGATTATCAAAGCTAACATAATATATTTTCTTTTATACATAACCAAGTTATAAATTACCAAGATAATTCGCCAAGCACTATGCTTGTTACTGAGATTACCATATGGATTAATTCTGTCCGTACAGAGCCCAAGATGAAGGTTTCTTGGCTCACTACCAAATTGAGAAAATTTTTATTTATTACATTTCATTAAGGAGAATCTGCTAGGTAATGAAATTTTCCATCATATATCTTCTTATTGGAATGCCATATCAAGTTCTTTACTTCTGTGGCATTAACAAATAAATGCATAAACCGTGATATTATTGAAAGATACAACCATACCTTCAAAGAGGATCTTTGGTTATCTTATTACAGTCACTACCGTCTTTCTTTGCTTTGTATCTCGAAGTCTCACATTATGGCACTTATTCAATCCTTCATACTCATTGCTAAACAATAAGCAATCATTAGAGCACGCATGTATCTTCTTATATTCCAAACTCAGCGGACACAAAATTTTCTTTACCCCATATGTTCCTTTTGGAAGTAAACTCCCTTTTGGAAGAATATCACTCAACAATTCAAGTAATTTTGTGAAACTAGTATTGGTCTAACCATTTCTTGCCTTTAAGTTTATCAACTTCAATATGGTTGCCAACCTTGTGTAATCATCTTTACACCTTTGGTACAAAAGCATCTCTGCATCCCTATGCAAGCTTTCACATGTGGGAGAGAACTGTGCAAAAGACTTAGACCTTGTATCACAGAACATAACTAGAATTCTATCACCAAAGTCATCATTTGCAACCTTCTCCTTTCCAGACAGAGTAGTTTTTCTAATTTCGCCATGCTATATCCAATTTGTATACCTCAAATTTATCTCATTACATATAATATGCTCTCTTATCTTAAGAATACTTTGTCAACTATTGTTTAAGCATTTAACATAATAAGGACAACAATACAAGCCACTCTTTTGTTAGGGGTATTTTTTTGAGCAAACTTAAGAAACCTTTGAGTCCCATTCTTATATTATTTGTAATTCTCCTAACTTTTAACTAATTACGATCCATTGCTCTACAGAGTCAATGAACATAATTGTTAAGCTTAATTCTAGTGATTTAATTCAAATATTCAAATAAATAAAATAACTAAGTATTAGTCAATAAATTAAAATTGACTAACACTTAATTACAAATTAAAAGAAATATCTTTTTTATTTTATAAAAATTTTGACGGAGTTTCCCCTTAAATATAATAAATCTCAAGTAATTTAAACAGTAGACAAATCAATCAATCAACTAACCAACAATGTAAAAAACAAATACAAGACAAATTTGAACAATTATAATTAACAAAACAAAAGTAACAATTTTAAACCAATTCAATGAATAAAGATTCTTAAAAACTAAAACTTCTAAATCCAAAACAGGAATACAAATGATATTCATTTGTCATGAAATTTTAAATAACACTTTATCATCATCAAAAATCATAACAGAAAAAAAATTGCCAAAACACTTAACAGATTATTTATTGGCAAATATCAAAATTTATCACAAAAATTTGATAAAAATTAGAAATAAAATATCAAAAAATTATAAAAAAAGATTACAAACTTAAAAATTAATCAGCTTTGAAGATTTAAACATGTTTCTAATGCCATGTATAAGAAGTAATTGCAGTTTTCTAATTCCAAATATCACCAACTAACTCTCCAAGCATAAAAGATACTCTCTTAAAACTAAAACTTCTGAATTCAAAATAGGAATACAAATGATATCCATTTGTCATGAAATTTTAAACAACATTTTATCATCAATCAAAGTTCATAATAGAAAAAAAATTAGCCAAATATTTGACAGATTATTTATTGGTAAATATCAAAGTTTATAACAAAAATTTGATAAAAATTCAAAATAAAATATCAAAAAAATTTTAAAAAAATTATAAACTTAAAAATTAATCAGCTTTGAAGATTTAAACATATTTCTAATGCTGTGTATAGGAAGTAATTGCAATTTTTCAATTCCAAATATCACCAACCAATCATCCAAACATATAAGATACTCAAAATAAACAATGCAAAATGTCTAAAATGTAAAACCAATCAACCCATTTGATATATAACAGATTTATATCATCAAACATCCAAAACAATAAGAAAAAAAGAAGAGAATAAATAAAGAGGAAACTCACACAGTGAGAAATGAGTGAAACATGAGAAGAGGCGAGTATAAGCAATGAAACATGGCGGCAACGCAAAAGGTAGTGAATGAAGGGCCCAAAATGATGGTAAAAGGTAAGGATTTGTCGAAAAATACGGTTTGGGTGGTAGGGCAGATGAGAGGACTACGATGCTGTGAAACTATGAAAATGAAAACATGCGATAGGGTTTTTTTAAAACTTTTCACAGTAGTTATCTTATTATCAAGATAATTACCGTAAAGAGTATTTTAACGGTGGTTTTTAGTATAACTTCTGTGAAAAGTATTTTTAATGACGGTTATATTAATAACTGCCATTAAAAATACCTTTCACAGCGGTTATATAAATAACCACTATATGACTATCATCAAAAGGGAACCACCACCACATTATAATTATAAAAATCCTAGCACCTTTTTTTAATGGTTTTTTTTTCTTTTTAACTGCTGTAAAATGGGGTCGTTAAATATATTTTCTTGTGGTAGTGCCAGAGAGGAAGATCAGACCGGATTCAACAGGATTAAACCGGTCACAATTGGGCAACTCGCAAGTTTGGGTGGTTTAACCAGGTTGTTCTGAAAAAAGAAGAAGATGAAGAAGAAGAACTTGAGGCTACTTCATACGCTCAAAAAAAAAAATTGACTGAAGAAGAAAAAGATAAATGAAAGAAAGATGATTGTTTTCTTCAGTTCCTATGATTCTACAAGTTCACTATGTAAATAAAAGAAAAATTTATTATGATCCCCTGCCTCTATAAGTGCATCTAAATGAAGTTGAGGAGGCATGGAGATAAGAAAATGAAAGAAAGAAGAAGGGGAACGTCTGGAACGAAGAAAGAGAAAGAAAGAGATAGAAGAATGAGAGCAAAAGAGAGAAAAGATTGAATTGTGAAAGAAAATAATAAAAAAATATGGAGTGGTGATTTTTCAAGAGTGATGGGATGGAAAGCAGATTTTAACACGAACACTTGAAAATTTTAAAAGGTGAATAAAAATTGAATTTTGAGAAGAAAAAAAGATAAATTAAATTATGATAAAACTTTGGAAAAATGATAGATAAAAAAGGTGGAATATATGATATTCCAATTTGGAAAGCTAAGGAAATGTAATGACAAAGAAGGAAGTCCTTCCCAAATTGAAATTTTAAAATTTAGTGAAATGACAAAAATAGCCTTTGTCTTTTTTTTTTTTAAAAAAAGCTCAACCCCTCACCGAGTGCCGGTGCCAATGTGGTGGCTGTCGGTGGAGTTTTTTTGTCACATTTTTTTTTTGCATGGAAGAATATTGGTTCAAAGTAATAGGGGTAGGATTTGATCCCACAACCCCTTGGTCATTTGGGATAACAAAAAAAGAAAAGATGACCTTTGGGCCACCAAAGACTTCTTAATCTTATAATGCAAACAAAAATATAAGTTGACTCTTTTACTGTGACTCCAGCCCGTGACAACAATTTACCTGAGGATGACAGGTCTTAATTGAGACATAACAAGTCTAAACTTGATATTAACAAAGTAACTTTTTCTGATACATAACAAGAAGTAGCATGTATATTAATTAAAAATGACCATAATTTATTTGAAAATGACACATCTTTACTGGAAAATGACAATTCTAAACTTGAGATTAACAATGTGTCTTTTCCTGATACATAACAAGAAATAATATGTATATTAATTAAAAATGACCATAATTTATTTGAAAATGACACGTCTTTAGTGAAAAATGACAACAATTTATTTGGAAATGTACATATTATTTCTTGTTATATATCAGAAAAAGTTGCTTTATTAATATTAAGTTTGGACTTGTCATTTTCCAATAAAGACATGCCATTTTCAAATAAATTATGGTCATTTTTAAGTAATATACATGTTATTTCTTGTTATGTATTAGGAAAAGACATATTGGTAATCTCAAGTTTTAGATTTGTCATTTTCCAGTAAAGACATGCCATTTTTAATTAATGTACATGCTACTTCTTGTTATATATCAGGAAAAATTGTTTTGCTAATATCAAATTTAGACTTGTTATTTCTCAATTAAGACTTGTCATCTTTATGTAAATTGTTGTCACAAACTGGAGTCATAGTAAAAGAGTTAACTTATATTTTTCTTTGCATTATAAGGTTAAGAAGTCTTTGATAGCCCGATGGTCATCTTCTTTTTTGTTGGCCCAAATGGCCAAGGGGTTATAGATCAAATCCCACTCCCGTCACTTTAAACCAATATTCTCCCATGCAAAAAAAAAAATTGTGACAAAAAAACTCCACCGACAGCCACCACACAGATGGCCAGCGCCAACACCTAGCAGCGGCTACCGGCCACCAGCCACGAGTGAGGGGCTGAGCTTTTAAAAAAAAGAAGACAAAAGGTATTTTTGCCATTTCACTGAATTTCAAAATGTCAATTTGAAAAGGACTTCTCTTTCTGTCATTATATTTTTTTAGTTTTCTAAATTAAAATATCATATATTCCACCTTCTTTATTTGTTATTTTCCCTAAAACTTTTAATGTCTAAGTTTCCCATGCAAAATCAGCAAAATCATCTGACAAGATCTGACTAGTAAGTATTTATATCATATTATTTACTACATAGATAATTTTTTAAATGCATCCTTTATTATATATATTATCACAATTACTTTTTTCAAATAATTATTTATTTTATATACAAAATATTGGGTATTTATTATTATTTGACATTTTCTTCATATGTTTATTTTTATTTTCATTTAAAATAAATAATATAGAATTTGAAACATAGCATTTTAATTATTACAGGTTTAACCAAGAGTTAATCCCAATTTGATCTACAAACTCTTAATCTAATATCTCCACCGGTTCAGTGACTAGTCCATTTTTTTCTTTCTTAGTCATTTTAATTAGGATCTCCACCTAATTATAATATATGAATTTAATTTATTACTGAATATCACATTTATTACTGGGTCGTTAATTTAGAGGGAAGAAAGGAATATTCCGTGTGATTTGAAATATGCCTAGAAAAAAATTTCCTATAATAGGGGAGATTGCCCCTTCCTAGTCCCTAATATATTGTCACTCTAATGCTATGAACAGGAGGTGCCTCCCACAATTATTCCTCACCCCAACCATAAAATTTTACGGCCTTCACTTCTCCATTTTATTCTCTCTTGTAAGTACATTTACAGTGCTAAGTTTATAGTTGTTTAAACTCTTTGTGAGCATCAATTATTTGGCTTGCGAAGCTTGGAGACTTGACCCAAATCCAAATATAAGTACAAGTGGATATGTTTTTCCATGTTCTTGTTTATTTTCTGACAATTTAAAAGTAATAAAAAAGAGCAATACATACGTCAAGTTTCATATACCCATTATATCAGGTTCCTCAATTTTACATATGACCATATGTGCTATTTTTAAAATATTATCATTTAATTTTAAATCCATATAGTTTATATAGTGCATATTATTTTTTCCAAAGTAAAATAAGTTGCAATTTGAGTCAAATTACTTAAATAATAAATTATATTTGATTGGAAAAAAAAAGTTATTATACCTTTAGCATGAAAGCGGGCATCAATTTTTTAAGGACTATAATTATATCAAGTTGCTTATATTTATTATGTCAAGTTCTTCAATTATACACAGTCATGTGTTCTATTTTTAAAATGTTAGCATTTAATAATATTTAATTATAAATATACATTAAGCAAAAAACACACATGGCTATATGTGATTAGAAAACTTGATATAATGGACTATAATTACTTATATTCATTATGTCTAGTTCTCCAATTACATATGACCATGTGTTTTATTTTTGAAATGTTATCATTTAATAACATTTAATTATAAATCTATATGAAATAAAAAAAAAAAAGACACGTCGTCATATGTGATTAGAGAACTTAATATAATGGACTGTAATTATATCAAGTTGCTTATATTTATTATGTCAAGTTTTTCAATTACACATGACCATGTGTTTTATTTTTGAAATGTTGGCATTTAATAACATTTAGTTATTTACATGAAGCAACAAAAAAAAAAACACATAGTGATATATAATTAGAGAACTTAATATAATAGATTTAAGCAACTTGATATAAGTTTTTTTTTTCCTTTTTTAAACTCTCAAGGAAATCAATAATAGTGTGTTTTTGGACGAAGCCAATTAAAAAGCTACATGAATGCATAGACTTTCATAGTTGCTAGTCAAATTGAATGGGAAAGAACAAGAAAGTAGTGTGATAAAAATTTATAATGTGATTTCTTGTTCGATCATGGGCCAAACAAAAAATTTTAAATAATTTTCTTTTTTTGTCATTAAAATATTTATACAAATGATTAATAAATAACCTGTACAATTAAGTACTCCGGCGCGCATTTCCCACATAACTTATACTCCTCCGATCTTTAATATAAGACCCATTTAACTAATTTGTTTAAATTAAGGAAGTTAGGTAAGTTAGTTAATTATAGGAAAAGTGTCACATTTTTCCTAAAACACCATAATCATCTTTCTTAATACCCCTTCTCCCTCTTCTACTTGATTATGGTTGAGGGAGTATCCATAAGGGTATTTTAGAGAAAATTGATAAATATGATAAATGGGTCTTATATTTAGGACCAAAACCAACACAAGAATTGGGTCCTATATTAAGGACCGGAGGAGTATTATTTAGCCTTTTCAACAATTTTTAACATAATGGAGAACCGCAACTAAATCTAACCTCACAGGGAAAAAAACACATGGGCTGCATGAATTTGCAAGCTCGTGATTAGCTTGTACGTCATGAACTAACTGGAAAGTTGCCACCCTTTGGGTATGGTTTAGGGAGTGAAAAATAAGAACATAGTTGCGCCCATAAAATGTGATAATTTAAAGTATATTATTGAATATTTAAAATTTCATCAAGAATTTATATTAATATTTTCTGACAGACACCTCAACAAATGAGGGTTGCAAAATGACTACCGGGATCATCACAACATCATATTATTATTAATTTTACATAAACATAATATTGTCTACAAGTTATGAATAGTATCTCTCATCTTAGACTTCTTACAAATACATCATCAAACCCAATCTAGTTTTGACACCAATATCAAAACAAACTGATAAATTAGTTCCAAATTGTTAAATCTACCTAGTTTTAGCTTTAAGAATTAATAAATGTACAAGTTAATGCTCGAGTTAAAAAAAAAAATCACATATTACTCCTTTTGTCAAGTAACTTTGAATTGGGCAAAAAAATAAAAAAGTAACACAAATAACTTATCATTAGATACCATCAAATGTACTTGATATTTATCATAAAGCAAAATAAAACTCCAGTCAATGACCAAAAATCACCAAATAATGAGTGCCCAGACCATCTCCAATCTGCCTATACCACATTCATAGACCTAATAAGTTGCTGAGATTAGTTTTCTTTTTTTTTTGACCAGCAAGTTGCTGAGATTAGTTAAAGGCTTAAGGGGACGCGACCCACATTCCTATTCATGAAACCAACAAGTAGGCGCATATCTGAACTACTAATCCGCAAGGCAAAATAAACATATACATAGGCAAAATAAATATATACATAGACAAAATAGCCTTGAAAATTTCCTAGCCTACTGTGCGACTGCGCCATAAGTACTCTATTTTAATGGCAACCGGGAAGCACAGATCCAATGTTTGCAGCTTCACATTTCAGACACAGCTAGTAAAACTAGCTATATCTCCAATTCTCAGGTACCTGAGGAGTAGTTTGGACATGTACTCTTTCCTTGATGTTCTATTAATTACTAAGTTAAACAATCTAGAGGAGCACAACAGGAAGCCAAAGTGCACATTCAAATTACCGATATGAATGTGAAGGCCCATCAAATGCATAACGAGAAGAAACTGGCGCATGCATGGATACTGGCTGGGCCCTGTGATAATGCCGCGCCTGACTATATTCTGGCAAAGCTTCAGCAGCATATGTTGAGTACAGACTATCTTGAAAGGTTTCTCTCCTTGGCAAGTTACCAGCCCTGCTCAAGATTCTTCCACCTACTAAAGAGCTCAAAGAGAATTCATCATCTCTGTATGAAGGTTGAGAATAGGGGTCCCTTCTTGATGAACCATATCGGTAGTCATCTACACCATGACCATAAGCCTGATATTCCCTCTTATTTAAATATAGAGGATCAGTGAGAAGTCTTTCTACATGAGATTGTGAAGGGACATCCTCCCTGTAGATAGAACCCAGTTGATGAAGGTGCTCTGTTTCACGATCTCTCTCATGGGGCTCCAGTGTGGGATTCGCATGAGAAGGGGGAGTCAGATTTCTCCCATCTCCTTGAAGACCATAAGCTCGATAATCCTTTTCAGTCAGGAATAAATCACGTACTTTCCTTTCATGTTGCAGAACATTATAATTCTTCCCATGGCTATTGGCATAAGGATCTTGGTCCGATCTTTCCCTATGCAAATGGGACCATTGTCCCTCAACACCGTCAGAAACTTCCCTATCCAGCATTAGTACTTTTGGACAGGTGCGAAGAGGCAGCAAAGTGGAATGAATTGTAGCTGGTCGGAAAAGTCCTGTAAGCTTCCTAACCTGAAAGGGAATGTTAAAGTATTAGAATAAATCAGAACAACAGCCAACCCACCAGAGGAAACACTTGATTCTCACCTGCCTGACAGTAAGTTCAGTTTTGAACTTGTTCCTTTCATCATAATTTTCTTTGATAGCCTTTTTGAAAATGCTCTCAGGCAGTGGGAAGCAATCCTTCTCAATGCTGAATCGCACCTGAAGGTTCAGAGCTAGCCATAAGCACATGATTCTTGACAAAATAAAATGAGAATTATTTGCAGAAGTGTGGGACAGAACTTGCAAGGAAAAGAAAATGCAAAGGGAAAACAAACCTGAGCAGGAAAGGAACCATTGAACGCTTTGGGTTCAAGTTTCATGCCCCCAGAGGATGTAGCTTTGTATATCCCATATAATAGCTTAAGATCAAAATCATAAAGAAAAAGCTTAAGCCCACGCTTGACTCCCAAAACAACATCCTTTTTACCACTGGAAACACCCATAACTTGGTAATGGAAACAGTCTGGCTTTGTTTTTGCACTGCACATGAAGATTAAGCCACCAAGCTTTTCTCTCTTCCCTTCATTCAAATTAACCTTCTCTGGGCTGCCTTTCTCATTTTCGTTCATTCTATTATTAGCACCCTTGTTTGGCTTTACATGCTTTCCTCTGTTCTTCTGTTCTTGTTTACTAACATTTGACTCATTAGTCTTCTCATTACTATTTTGAATATGATGGCTCTGCCCAGTAAAAGGTTTATCACTAGTGCCCCTATTTCGACTATCCTCATTGCTATTGTCCACCTGCTGGCTCTTCTCCTCATGCTGCTCATCAGCAGTTCTGTTCTGTTGACTGTCTTGTGAAGTTTGTTTCTTGCTGCGCCCATTTCCGTTGTGAGAAATTTCTCTCTCTCCCACTATTGCTCTATTCTTTCTCTGTTGATCTTTTCCTGGAATCCGCTTAAAACCTTTATTCTTTTTTATGTTAGGCCTGCTAGGCTGAGACCTCTTAACAAATTTTGATTTGGCCTTCAATGACTGTTGAAGATTTTTGCCACTTGACTCTGCTTTACTAGATCCTTTAGGCAGATTCTCTGTATCCTTCCTACTATCAGCTTTGTTGACGCCTTGTTCCATATTACATTAGTACCTGAATTTACAAGATGCAAAAGGAAAAAATTTAGTTCAAGCATTTAAGAAGTGAGACGTCTTTCCCGTTTTTCAAATCTTTTTGACATTGTACATCATCCAGAAAAAGCTTAAGGCCTGTTTGGGATAGCGTTCAAAAGCACTTATAAATACGTTTCACATAAACTGAGACAAAACTCCTCTCACAGCTTATTTCGTATTTCGTAAATCACGATTAAAAAACTACTTATAAGTTATTCCACACGAGCTCTTGGTCAATTCAATCATTTATTTTGAGGTGGGGGCATAGGAAGGAGAAGATGGAAGCAATAAGATGGTTTCATTCAATGGTAGGCGTATTCAAGCCACATCCAATTTCTTATTTTTCCTTAAAAAAAAATTCAAGATATGATAGAAACAACAATGTACTTGTTACATGTATAGGGCCGTATAGTACACATCTCAGTATCAAGTTAATTAGGATGTGTCACACATCCATCAGCTGCAGAAAAGGCGCCAAGAAAGTTACATAAACAACTTGAGAGAAACCAAGTAAAAAGGGAAACTTCCATATTGAGATTTTGGGGTCTCATTAAGTTCCACTCTACAAATAAGATGTTCTACCCGGCAGTGGCTTCACAGATATAAGAATACCAAAGTTACAAAAATAGTAATCATTATAGAGATTACAAATATCCAAATGAATAATAGCAGAGTATCTTCATCATCAATGCTAAATCACTCTCCTATATTTCATACAAAAGTTATATAACTTGTATCATTCATTCAAGTATGAAGGTGCCTGACAAAAGTTGAAGATTAAATGTTTAAAGGTACAAAACAGACAATAAGTTAGTGATGAATTAACTTAACATTAGAAATATTCATACCCACACTGCTTAATGCTTTCAGTCATATTCATGAGAACATGGACAGGGGCGTGCATGGACAGACAAGCAGGCCAGATGTCCATGCAGCATTAGATATGGCTAGTACAACTAAGCTAAAAAGACTGCCCCTTGAGTGTTATCAGCATGTTGAGAACTATATTTATACTTTTTTCAGCGTAGAATTAAGTGAACAATATATCGTAAAGAATCTCATATGTTAAAAGTGCAGCTCCCCAAAACCATGAAGTTTATAGTTTAATCAAACTGTGAGTCTTAATATTCTTCTTGATGTCTTTCATCCTCATGTTGTTCCCACATCCAGAGTGTTCAATAACAATTTACAATCCATATAACGTGAAAAAATTGGCAATAACTTTTCATTCTCTGTTAAAGATGGAAATAATCATGCCAAAAACTGTAAGATCACTCTCAATCCATTCACATGATTAGTAATTGATTCAAGAGACTGCAAATGAGGACAAACAAATGGCACAATGAATGGTCAGAAACCTTTAAATAAGGTTTCAATATCCAATTGGCCAAATGTTTTCTTTCATTGCCACTGAGTGAGATGATAGCATTTTAAACTATGCCACTAGAAAGAGCACAAATGTTATGTTCATTTTTTTACCATGTACGACTTTGCCTTGCTTTACTTTTGTTGACATTGCCATAAGATTATGGCATTATGGATTATCATTCCAATTCTTCCACGGGTCCACCATGATTGTAGGCAAGTATTATCTGGGTTCAGTAGACAAATCTAGTATTCCCACTAAAGTTTCCTAATTTCCCCTATTTGCCTGGTTTGCATGAAGCCGAAACCTTTCTAGTATCCGAAGTCCCCACTCCCCAACATAAGTATGAAAATAGCCAAAGCATTATTAAAATTTTGAAAAAAAAAAGGGAACCGTGGATGATAACCAGAAGCTAAGTAGACAAGGGCGGCCTGCATTTACTCAACTACATTCACTCGCATGAAAGACAGCAAGGCAAAGTTACATCATTAGCAATACAAAGTTATTTTTCAGAAGAGTGAGAGGAAGATAGACAAAAGACAGGTCTAAACACAACCTATATCAATTTGAGTGAAAGCGGATGCTTTTATCCAATCGCCCAGATGAAATATCGAAATTCAAGTGAAGAACAAAGTCACCAACTTTGGGCATAATCGCGCAAGAAATACGGAACTCCATCCAAAATGACAAACTACACAACCCTGATGAAATCTGTTTAACAATTTTTACCATCATATAGACTCATCAAAAACCACTCAGAGCAGCTACCAAAGCGGACAGAACGGTATAAATCCTCATCGATATCTACACAAGCACACCGACTCACACAATGAAGCCGTGATCGGAATCAAGTAGGGAAGAAGTACCTAGGGAATATGAGTCAAATAACCAGTGATCCAAACGGTGGACCAAAACCAGAGTCTGGAGGGTTTTCGCCAAGCGGGAGTGGGTTCATGGCCAAACGGACGACTTCGGTCTTTGACTCTTTGTTTTAAACTAGACAAACCGGAGCCTCGAACGCTTCCATCCTAACTGATTCTGTAGTGTGATGGGACCCGCTCGTAGCATAAGTGGGACCAGCTGTTAGTATGGGAGCGTCTCTAAAATAAAATTAATAAAAGAAAAAAGAGTTAAATATTGATGATAAAGATATAATCAGCATTACATATCTTGATTGGTATATCACGTAAGGAAGTTTCATTTAAATTTAATGGATATTGTCTTTTTTATTGTATGTTATTTCCTTAAATTTAAATATTTATTTTTATTATCATAGATAAATATTTCTTTTTACTTCTAGTATATATTATTTCAAACAAATTAATTCGAGATTAATTTTCTTCACATTAATTGCAAATACTTTTCAAAGGGAATGCGCTTTCTTTCTTTCTATTTTTTTTTGATAAAGTTGAGATTCGATTTTGTTGTAATGCGGGTTGTATTGTGATCTGTAGTTTGATGATAATAAAATTAAAGGGTTAGTTATTTTCTTCTTCTTCTTTTTTTGGCCAGATAATTATTTCCAGATAGGTAGGGATTTTTTTTTTCTAGCTGTTTGAGAGCTAGCTTTCTTGCTTCCATAATTCTAGTTTATTTCAAGCTTTGCATATTATTGGAATTGGAAAGATCTTCCTTAATATTATACTCCTCCGGTCCTAATTATAAGACCCAATTGACTTATTTGAGGAGATTAAGGAAGTAAGTTAAGTTGGTTATTTATAATAAATAAGTGTTGTTATTCCTAAAATATCCTTGCTAATTAAGTATATTGGCTAAAACTATCATTATTAGAAGGATTATCTTGGAAAAAAATGCATAAATATAAAAGAAAAAATGGATTGGGTCTTATAATTAGGACCAAATAAAAAGTCAAATTGGGTCTTATAATAAGGACCGGAGGAGTAGCTACTTATGAACAGTGCTTCATCAATCAAAAGGCAGGAAATTTTGACTCTTCTTCATGATTTTCATATTCTTCCTTTTTAAAGCCAATTACTCTTTATGCTTTTTTTTTTCTCCCAGGAATGGCTTAAATTCCATCAGCTTTGGTACTTTGTAATACTCATAACTAAATAGGGATTTAAAATGTTGATGTTTTTATGCTTTTGCCCCTTACTTTAAAAACTAAATTTACAAAAAAAAAAAAAAAAACTAACTAGCTGATCTCGTTAGAGACAATGCTACTGGAGTTTTGGCACTATTGACCCTCTCGGTAGCCAGTCACCAGAGCTTAGATAGCATGTTTTCAAAGCTCTCATAGTTAGCCACTAAATCTCTAATACTACTCTATTTAGTTACTAATTATTTTTATTAAATTATTGACTATTTTTGTTTTTAGAGTCTCAAAAACTCTTACCTAGGTATTGGCTACTTTTGTTTTTAAAGATATGATGACTACTCTTGTTTACTTATTGACTGTTCTAATTTTTGTATGGCTACTTTTATTTGAAAAATTCAAAAAATGTAGTAGGAGTTGCTAGAAATCTAATGAATACTTTTGTTTAGTTACTCATTACTCTAGTTTTGCTATTTACTACTTTTGAAACTACAATAATCAATATCTAAATAGGAGTAGCCACTGAACTTTTAGGGAAAAAAAGTACCCAATATCCTTTTTTTTTTTTTGTTTTTTGCAAACAGCTAATATCAAATTTAGAATAGTCAATAACTAAATAAGAATAATAATTAAAGCCCTGAATTAAAAAAATAATTAATAACTTAATAAAAGTAATCAATGACTAAAACAAGAGTAATTATTAGAATTCTGGCGGTTAGCCACCAAAGGGATTGTTAGTGCCAAAGCTCCAGCTAAGCCTACTTAGGTGGCATTCTAAAAAATTTTTTAAAAAAATGCAAGGGCAAAAATGTAAAAAAACCAACATTTTAAAATTTCTATTTAATGATGACTATGGATTTGAGATTTTGGAAATTGGTGTTACTTTTCTGGAATTTAGAAATTCAAATGATATTTTTTAGGAATTTTCCTAGATATTATCTGACTTAATGGTGTAATTAATTTATTAAGTATTGTTAATTTCTTAAAAATCATGCCAAATCATTAAGAAAACGAATGCAATATTTACCTCATTTGTCAAAGAAATAATTATGGGAAAAGAAAGTGTTGAACGTGTGGAAGAATCTGTTGTGCAATCAACCTCGTTACATTTCTTTTTGTCCTCTTTTTTTTTTTTGGGAATACAAAGGCAAGTTTATGCTTGATAAACGACAGAACAAAAACTTAAAAGCATTCCTAATACCAAAAGAAAAAAAAAAACTAAAAAGCATTCCTTGAGCTGGCACCCACCAAACTTTGGTCTGCCATGACACGAAGTCTGCATCTTGCTGGAACGTGTAGCAATAATTTCGATCTTTCTTCCTTCATTCGGGTTTCTTTTGCTAGAATATCTGCATACTCCAGTGCCTTTCGCTTCGCATGTAGCAACGTGACTGACCGTTAATCATATAGCAGTCCCCTGGTTTTCTCCACCTCCTCTCGGAAGTGATGGTTAACCCGTTATCCCTCATCAAAATATTAATTGCCTCCATGAATAAACCAGAATCTCTTGAAAATTCTGTCGTTTGCAAACTTCCAACCCAGCTTTGATCGCCAGGACCTCTATAACCGTTACAGGGTACGTTCCAAGTTGTTGTTTAAAGCCAATGATTCAATGTCCTCTTGAGTCTCTGACCAGACCGCGACGTGTAGCTTTCCTATGAATGCCCACTGAAGCGTCAACGTCCAGTCTTAATTTATCTGGTGGCAGAGGCTTCCATCATTATCAGTGGCTGTATCGCTTTGGAAAATCCTGTGTCATAGCTTCCCATCCTCCATATATTCCGTCAGTTGGTACAAGCATTGGTGCATAATCTCTTTATGGGTGCTCTCTCCTTCCCCGAATACTTGCTTACACCGATGTTTCCAGATCAACCAACATACGTGGCCAAATATGATGCGCCACAACCAGCTGGCAAATCATGTCTTACTGGGCTCCCTTGTATCATTCTATTTCATCCATTCCTGCAAAACGCAAGAGAAAAAGGCAAAAAACATGTTAGGTTTAATAAATTCCTTCCGTAGTTTTTTCACTTTCTCACAGTCTCTGGTTACCTATAACACACTCTACTCACTCAAACACCCTAGAGGACACTCTCCTGAATTTACGAGTCTTCTCTTCGCTCTGAAGAAGTTGGTCATAATTCTTTCATGGGATATTTGCCATAAAAAGAATTTAATTTTTTTCGAGTAGCTTCTAACGCTATATTTTCCGCCAAATCAACCTCCCCACTCCATCCCTGGACTTAGATAGGAATTTATACGCTGCTTTTACTGAAAACCTCCCATTCGAAGCTTCACACTAGCATATGACATCTGGTTGTGTGTGCCTGTTGGAGGTTTAATTTGTATCAATGTCTGAACCACCCATTGTCTCCAACACGTATAGTTCCATAGTCCACCCGGAAGGGTGAAGTTTGCCACTCTTGCTTCAGGATTAATCTGACTAAGGACATTCTAGGCATATTCAATGAGCGGTTTATCAAGAGGTGTCCACAGGTCCCACCATAATCTTATGGTTATCCCATTATTCACTTTTTTCCCCCCTACTAGCATAAACTTTTCCATGCTGTAGTTATGGCCTGCCAAACGAGGGAGGAGCTCTTGCTCTTTATTACCTTGGAATTACTTCTGACCCACATTCATATTTTAATTTCAGCACCTGAACCCATAGAGCGTGTGGCTTCATTACAAGACCCCAAAAAAGTTTCATAATGAACGCATGATTTTGTTTCTCGAGGTTTTTAATGCCCAGACCTCCTACTTGTTTCCTCGTCGTGATCTTTTTCCAAGCTATTAAACACGCATTTTCTTGGCATTCTCATCCTGACACCGTAGAAAGTTTCTGCTTATCTTCTCAATCTCCTGGGGTACTCCTTTTAGGATCAATGCAGACTGCATTTGGTACGAGGGGAGAGTAGCTATCACACTTTCGATAAGAATTGTTCTTCTAGCCATGGTAAGATATTTACTCTTCCAAGACGACGGTCTAGACTTCACCTTTCGATTTAATGCCCAAATGTGTCTTTGGTGATTCTTGAATGGATGAGAGGGACCCCAGGTATTTTCTCAGATATGAGGTGACACCAATTCCCAACAGCTCACTTAAGGCGAATTCCCGATGAAAATTGACATTCTTAGAATAGAAAGCCTTAGATTTCTGCAAACTGACTTTGTGACCTGAAACTCCACAAAATTTACTCAACATCCCCAGAACCACTCCCTTTTGTCTCACCATGGCTTCAGTAAAAAGCAAAAGATTGTCTGCAGTAAGTTTTATTTGTTTCCACTTTCCTCTCTTGCATTCATCTTGAATGAGATGGTTTAATCTTTCCATGCACAGGACAAAAAGTATGGACTAAGTGGATCTCCTTTTCTCACACCATGTGTCGGCTTAAACTACGATCCTTCCTCTCCATTCCATAAAAGTTTCATCGAAACTGACGACGTAACACAAGCCATTATGACTTTTATGATGTTTTCTTGCAAACCAATCAGTCTGAGAGTTTTTTCAAGGAATCCCCGATCTAATTGATCATATGTTTTTTTCATCTTACTTTCACTGCAACATATCCCTTTCTGCTCTAGGTTTTGTTCTGATAGTGTGCACAATTTCTTGAAGCTCATTACATTTCTATTCGTGAAAC
>NW_021632714.1:0-37794 GCF_004799145.2 Neltuma alba | reverse complement strand
TTTATTTATGTCTTGATATCATCACCTTTTATCATCATTCCTGATTCATCAGCAACAGCCGTAAGTCTAGTATCTTTTACTTATTGACTAATTATTTTGCCAGAGTTTCCTTTCTCGTTTCCCCTATACATTTAACGCGCAATCAGAGAACATTCACAAAATCTTGCTAACCATGTTTTTTAATTAGATTTGAATTTTAGGCTTTCATGTCAAGCTACCTAATTCCCCTAATCAATTATGAAGGGCATTTCGTTCCCCGTACGGGTAGAGTTGAGATGCATGCATATATATACACATTATTCATTAGAATTTAACATATGGATGCGTGGAATGTGACCCTGTAACATCGTGATTCACATCTGTTTCTTTTTCAATGGGTGTTAGAAACTTGAAGGTCACACAACCCTCAACATAAATATATTAGCTTACTGTTTCGTGTATATGTATAAAAGGGAGAAGGCATCAATTCGCATTATTGGTGACGTAGAACGAGAGCATTAATAAGGGAAGTCAATATTTGGCACGTGGAATTTTTAATTCCATACATGATAAGAATTAATGATAATACAAAGGAGAATGAGTGAATGAGAATATAGTATGTAGCAGCATATATATAAAGATAAAAGAATGAAATGAGGATGAAGGGAGGGGAGACGTCAGTGATTGCACGCGGATGCACACAAGTGCGTTATTGGGATTAGTTTGGGGAAAGGAGAGAACCTCTCGAGATAATGAAATGTATGTGGAGTCCAATTAGTCCCTTTCTTCTTTCATTATGAAACCGTTGGATGGTCCCTGTGACCCAACAAACGAGAAGGAAATGTTGAAGAACCCTCCCCTTTCATTTATTATATTCTAATCTCACTTGTTCGTCTCCGTCTCATTCTAAACTCTAAAGCCATACTCTTAATTAATGGATGTGCGTAGGCCCACCCAGTTATCCTGAAGCCACCGACGATAGATCTGGTCTTGGTGACGCCAACTGCAGCAAGAAGCTTACATATAAACCCATTATCTACATCCCCCGAATTTTGTCCCATTGTCGGACATAGACATTCTAATTGTTTGCGTTGAATATTGACCAACTTTTGAATAGGTCGCACAGATGAGAGGAAATCCGTTTGGATTC
Organism: Neltuma alba; assembly: GCF_004799145.2. Classification (NCBI taxonomy): domain Eukaryota; kingdom Viridiplantae; phylum Streptophyta; class Magnoliopsida; order Fabales; family Fabaceae; genus Neltuma; species Neltuma alba. The sequence continues at coordinate 36,665 of NW_021632714.1, read as the reverse complement.
CTTTGTACCTGTCGGCAAACACAAACTTATCTCACCTACTTAAAATTAGAATGACTCCACGGTTAAAATCAACCAGTATAGCTAGCTAGAACATAATCCAGATAAATATTTGATCCAGTTTTAATCTTCTTTTCTTTTCTTTTTTTAAGAACTAGGCAGCTAGCTAGACAAGCGAAGGGCCTGATAAGGCGTGTTTGGTGAGGAAGAAACAGTTTAATGGGGCGGCAGAGGCACCCAAGGGGTTAAAGGAGACATGATGCGGGCAGAGTATTGGACAAATCGGGGGGTATGAATTCTGAAATTCTGTTTGTAACGATAGTCACAAACATGGCCATACACGCAATCTATCATTTTTTCTCAAAAAAACTAAGAGAATCCCCACCAACCTCCAAATTGGAATAGACAGGAAGGTAGCAAAAAGCTTCCCCTGTAATATGTTCATGTAGCTTCAGGGATGCTTCTCATTGCTGTGGGGTCTTCGGGCCAAACAAGCCCTATATGCGCCAAAAGAAATCTTACCATCCGTTCACCTTTCTTGACAAGTTTTTTTCATTGTTGGCAAAAGTCCTCCCCGGCTATGAATTGCTAAACACCCATATTCATTTAACCTTGTGCTTTTTACAACTGGAGAAGTTGTTACCGGCTATTATTATTTATAAATCACTTCCCAACGTGGCTATTATCATTATTGCTAATATTCTGTTACAGCCTTCTCCTTTTTCAATTTCCAAATGAGTGATTCTCCTAATTATTAATAATTTTTTCAAGGCTTTGTTTCTAGTCAAAAGCTGCCTACATGTAATGTAGCTCCGACTGGTTCAGAGTTAATTCAACAATATAAATTATTAATACGTCATGCAAACCCCTCAATCATCTAATCAATTTAATCATTTCAAATTTTTTTTAAAAAAAAAACCACTCACATACATGGAGAGACGGCCCACTTCAGACTTGTTTATAATATTTATCCTAAAATAGAATGCCTAAATGAATATTTTTGTAAAAAAAAAAGTGCTTGTTGTTTTGTTGGGAAAGTTAATTTCACGTTTTCTCTGTACACTAAAGTAATTGATTTCAAAGCTCTTTATTTGCATATCTTATCATTTTTAGGAAACTTTAATCATAACCTAGTCTTAGAAAATTGAGACCCTTGTCACCTTACGCGTAGTAATGCCGGTCATTAGAATCAAATTATCAATTGTCTATCTGAAAAGAGAATAATTAAAGGTAGAGCCCAAGCAACAACTGATGAACAATGTCACCTGCGAGGCCCACACTCTTGTGATTTTCCACCCATGATAACATATTTCAATCGATCATATTTTACATTTCCACGGGAAGGTTCTAAGAAAATGCCTGAACTTGATCGGTGACTGTGTTGTATTCTTCTGACCCTTAAAAAGTCTAATTGTTTCTGTTACAAGCTTCATTATAATAGTCCTATAATAAAATAAAGTTTAAGCCATTCCTCATGTAACTAAGAGAATTAATTAATTTAGACCTGGGCCCCTGAGATGGATGGAGAGCACAATTTAATGGAATGATTTCACACACAATGTAGTTTCAGAATTAACGACGTCAAATACACATGTAGACAAGGCAGTCGATGATCATGTATTTTAGGAAAAGACCAAATTGTTTTTGACCCAAGCAAGCTAGTAGATTCCAAATCCGTCCAATGCAAAGTAATTTTTTTGAGCTGTCATGGATCTTTTAGCATGCTTTATGTTACACAGTAGTGGGAGTTCGTTTTCACTTGAAAATTTTATGGGGTGCGTGCGAGTGTCCATTTGGTGCAAAGCTCATCCTGCTCTGTTTTCCCCCTGTCCTTTAAGCGCGCTTATCTTCCTGATTTCTTTTGAATCCTCAGTTCCACCCATTGATTCTATATCTATATCGGCAGGAAAATAAAATAATAATATTTCCGGTTCTTAATATAAGACCTCATTTGATTTTTATTTTGGTCCTAAATATAAAACCCAAATCCATTTTGTTTCTCATATTTATGTAATTTTTTTTCAATATAGTCCTTTTAATAATTATAGTTTTAGGTAACATACTTGATTAGTAAAAATATTTTATAAAAGACAACATTTATTTATTACAAATAACTAACTTAACTTATTTTTTTAATTTCTTCAAATTAATCTACTCGTTTTTATAATTAGAACCGGTGATACTAGTATAAAGTTTGTTGCTTGGTTTCTTGGAAAGCCCTCCAGCGGGCTCCGAACTTTAAATATATATACAGGACCTAATACACGGCTTTATAAAGACATTCCTGTCTACGCCATCCCTTCATAAATTCCTTTTCATAGTCTCTAAGATTTCGTTCGACTTCCACTTTACTCCGTCTTGGCTTGTTTCACCTTCTCCTTTTTCTCTGTATATCTTTCAGCTTATAGTGACTTGACTATCATTCGTCTCATTTAGAGTTTAGGCCTAAAGATATGGCAGGGAAGGTGGGAACCAAGGTGGAGAGTCATCTGGGCTGTGGTTTTGTGGGGAGGCTATCCCTTCTCAGAAGCTATCTGCTGAGAAAATCATCCGTCCATTCACTATCCTTGAAATCTGCCGACAATGTGCAGAGCAAGGAGAGCAAAAAGGATTCCAAGAAGCCTCCAAATCATGAATCCAAGGGCGCGCTAAATCTCCCTACCGACTCCCACAAGCCAGATTCGGATCAGAAGACACCCAGAAAGAGCACCTCCGGTCATCAGAAGAGTCAAAACCGGCGACCTTCAGATGCTGCTAGAAGCTCAACATCATCCTCTGGTAATTCAACCAATACAAAAAATGACGAGAGCAAATTACCGAGAGATCCCGTCGGAAATTCTCTCGAGCTTGCTAGGATTAGCACTAGTCACTCGCGCGACAACGAGAATAAATCCACGGTTAACTTGAAACTTACAGGGAATTTGCTTGCAAATAACAGCCCCAGAACTAGTGTTATAAAGAAAGGGGAATCCGTTTCCAAGAGTAAAGAGTTGAATTCTGTGACTAATTCTCACACTAACGCCGGAATGGGCAACATCATGAGGAAGAATAGCGATGAACTTGCGCAACTGCGGAAACAGAGGATCCGAGTAGATCCTGAGGTGTTGAAGACCGAGGGAAATGAAGCCTACAAACAGGGGAAATTCGAAGAAGCTTTGAGTCTGTATGACCGAGCCATTCATCTCGATTCAAATAAGGCAACTTATCACTGCAATAAGAGCGCAGCTCTAATGGCCTTAGGCCGCCTTCCAGAAGCATTGGTCGAATGCGAGGAAGCTATTCGCCTGGAACCTTCTTATGTAAGAGCTCACCACCGTTTGGCAGCGATACATCTCAGGTAATCAGAAATGGATATGGAACGTTACGAATTTAGAGTATGGTTTCTGTTTAGTTTCCTTATAGACTTGAAAATCTTAATGCAGACTGGGAGAAGCAGAAAAGGCGATCCACTGCAATAATTCAACTCCATATGAGGATGCCGTACTCGCAATCCAAGCTCAGGCTCTTCAAAATCACCTGAAAAAGTGCCTTGAAGCTCGGAAAGTGAATGAGTGGAAGACTATACTAAAGGAAACACAATCTGCAATATCATTATGTGCTGATTCAGCTCCGCAGGTTAGTACCCTTGGTCTCACTTTATTTATTTTTTATCAGTTTCCTCATATGATATTTACTGATTTTAAAATGGTTATATTCGCCAGGTCTATGCTCTACGAACAGAAGCCTTGCTGAAGCTCCTGAAGCATGAAGAGGCTTCTTCTACCTACGAAAAAATGCCCAAATTTGAACTTGAGTGGTGTATTAAGACTTTTGGCTTGCCGCTTACTGCATACTTGTCGGCAGTAGGCGCTCAAGTTCACTTGGCAGCCGGCAGGTTAGTCAAATACTTCATATAAAGCAGGCTACTTGGTTCCAGTATTTTAGATAAATTACTACATGATTTGTTCATAATACCGATACCGATTCTTTGTAAAAGTAACGGTTAAAGAGTCTTCCTATAGCAGCATCACTCATCCTAATTCTATCCACATGAGCAGGTTCGACAATGCTGTGACGGCTGCTCAGCAAGCAGCTGAACTTGATCCAACCAACAAAGAGATGAATGCAGTGGTAAGAAGGACGAGGGCAGTGAGATCAGCGAGAATGAGTGGAAATTTACTGTTCAAGGCTTCGAAGTTTATGGAAGCGTGTGGGGTTTACAATGAAGGGCTAGAACATGATCCATTCAACTCAGTGCTGCTATGCAACAGAGCAGCATGCCGCTCTAAGCTCGGTCAATTCGAGAAAGCAATCGAAGATTGTAACGCAGCCCTTGCAATTCAGCCTTATTACAGCAAGGCAAGGCTACGGAGGGCAGATTGCAATGCTAAGGTAAGTTGGTTTCTTATTTGTGTTGATTTTAATTTCTTCTAGTAAATAGTCGTTTGGAGATAGTAATTCTTACAGTACTGTCCTTTTTTTCATTGGATTTAGTTGGAAAGATGGGGAGCTGCCATTCAAGACTACGAAATGCTGATGAGAGAGAAGCCAGGGGATGAAGAGGTGGCAAGGGCTTTGTTTGAGGCCCAACTTCAACTCAAGATGCTGCGAGGAGAAGATATTAAAGACTTGAAATTCGGCTCCAATTTGGTTTTCATCTCAAGCAATGATCGCTTTAGACATTATGTGACCTTGCCTGGTAAGTCCCCTTTAGTTGTCATGACTCCGATACAGGTTTACTTGAAGAGGAATTCTGCATTACAAATAACGTTAACTGTTTGTTTAATATGAGCAGGTATGTCCGTGGTTCTGTTTTGCAACAAGGCAACCCACAGGCAAGTATTGCTGGTATTGGAGCAAACATGCAAGAGATTTCCATCTGTTAATTTCCTCAAGGTTAGTTGTCTTCCACTTGTTGAAGGTTTATACTTCAGTAAGTTTCTCTTTTTCGTATTGTTTCAGTAATATATTAGCAAAACCACAGGTGGAGATTGAGGACCATCCCTACTTGGCAAAATCAGAAGGCGTGAGCTCTGTCCCGGCCTTCCGAATATACAAGAATGGATCAAGGGTCAAGGAGATTCCAGGCAACAAACACGAGTTGTTAGAAAGATCGGTTAAACTGTATACTAGCTGAATATAAATTTCAGTCCTCGGGTAAGAACTTATATGCTGGGCTTGAGGAAGAAGGTTTGACTTTGGAAAACGAAAGGGAGCGCGATGACGTCCAGCAATGGGAAAATAAGTTATGACTAATTGTATCTACTTCATTTATTTGCCGACACTGCTTACAAGGCGGAGGAAACCCTGAAGAAGCAGAGCGTCATTGTAGCCATAGGACACGTGAAAAAGGATTTCATTGTGTGATTAGTTGATTCTTTGAATCCTCTAGGAGTTTTGTGCAACCCTTTGTTCTTCATATCCTGTATTTCACAGTGGTTTGGCGTCCCTAAATATCTACGAATGTTGGGTCAACGTAAAAGGGAAGAAGACAGATTGTTTCAGCTGCCGGAATAGGTTTGTTGATTGGTTTCTTGATATCTCAAAGGTATCACTTGCTGTTCAAAGCCATCACTGCAATTATGTAAAGCTGCAACAGCTAGGACCAATACTTCATTTATTTCAAAAAGAAAGTGGAGTCAGTAATATAGATAAATATTTGTTTGTATCTGTAGTAATCAAATAGGAAAGATTAAAGAAATATGAACGTGTGTTTTCAGTTTTCAGTTTACTTACTCATTAGTTCAAAGATCATTTTTAATCCCCCCGCCCAAAAAAATTGCTAGCTAACGAAACAGTTTTAATTCTCATTGCAATGATGACCTCATTGTTGCGGTAAAATCAACACTATTCAAATACAATTTTAAATCTCTATATTTAAAACTTCCACCTAACATTTTTTAAATAAAAAATATTTTTTAAAAAACTTACTATTAAAAAATTATATTTATTTTGGATTATCAACCTATTAAAGAAAATCATTTTTTTAAAAAACAAAAATATAAACAATTAAAATCTCAACTATTAATATTAAATCTGAATAGTTAAAATTTGATAAATATTATGATGCTTGTTATTGTGATAAGCACCCAAATTGTTCTCGAAAAATGTGGTAGGTGGATTCACAAAAAACCCTTCATTTTCGTCAAAGTACTGTTGTTTATTTCACGAGGGAGCTAGATTTTTTGTATTTTCGAGCATTTTCTCATTTTTAAGCCAAGAGGTGCATTTTTTAAAAGGTGCAAATTTATTGCTTAAATGTCGGGTCACCCTCTAGATTAATAACTTTATTTATTTTTTTAATGTGGTAATTATATATGTTAAATATTTTATCAAATGGTAATTCTACTTAATACATATGATTACAAAAATATTTTAAAAAAGACAATATCTATTTATTACAAATAACTAATTTAATTAATCTACCCAAATTAGTTAAGTACTCCTCTGGTTCTAAATATAAAAACCCTTTCGTAGTGTAAATTACACTACAAAAAATGCCTTATATTTAAGATCGGAGGAGTAGCTCTTATTTTGAGAAGTAGATGTAATACTTAGATATAATGTGGCGCCACCCCTCTAGAATGAGATGAATTGCAGAGAACACAGATTACGCATTGTGCGGTTAAACAGGTAGGGGTGGGTAACGGCGTAATTAGTCCAACAACGGTGGCATATTAATGATTAACCATATGGGCAGTCAACGTAATAAAGATAAATGACATAACTATCGTGATCAATCAACACAATAATGGAGAGTGATGATGCCTCTGTCGTCAAAGCACTCAATTAAACTAGGTCCCAACTAATTTGTAGTTTAGGGTCGACCTAGGTCATTACTTCCAAGGAGCAAGTTATGGGTTTCTTTAGGTAAAAATTTAGGTGATAAAAAAATGCAATAAATTGGACCTAAACTAAAATGCAAAATTCTAATCCTAAATGCAAGATGCAGATGTCCTAAAATCTATATGAAAATTAAATTAAACTAAATAAATGCAATGCAATTTTTGGGGGTTTTTTTTTGAAGAAAAATAAAAATAATTAATAAAGAAAATTAATCAGAAAGCAAAGAGAATTAACAAGTAAAAATGGAGAATTTCTCTTCAGGTACGGTAGAGGGGACAACTTAGGATTTGCATGGATTTAACCTTCATAACCTTAATCAGTTAATTAGACCAAAGGGAAGTGATAAGAGAGTGGAATTAATAAACTTAATCACCTATTTGAAACAAAGGGAACCCTTAATCTCAAAAACCCTTAAACCATTAGAGAACTCATAACAGTATAAGGTTGGTCAATTAAGCTTATTAAAACCAATGAAGATATCTCAAATTAATTCTGGAAATTATGTTTGAAATTATCTAATTAAACAATTAGACAATTAACCAACTTAATTAAACAATCAAGAGGCAAAAGAACCCAAATTTTGCAATTCAAACCACATTGATAATTAACTCATAATGAAAACTCAATTATAAATTTAATTAGCAATGCAAAGGTTCTAAACATAAATTCCAACAAGTGTCTCAACACAAATAAAATCTAAATATCAATTCAATCCAAGAATAAAATTGACAATCTAAAACTAAATTGTCTCAACAAAAATACAACTTAAAATCATTTAAAACTAAACAATTTCAAGTCCTTGAATTAAAAAGATAAATGGAACATCACTTCCTTGTGGTCTTCAAGTGCTAGCCTAAGGCTCTAGTCTTTTTCATGCTCCTCCCAAGTTGCCTCCCAAAGAAGCTTAAGCTTCCATCAAAACAATCTTCCCTCCAAGCTTGTTGACGCGGAGCACGGCCATGTGACGCATGAAGTTAGTGACTATGGAATGGAATTGGTTGAATGGATGACTAGATGGCTTTCTTATACGTGGAGTAAGATAGGAGAGGATGTGAATTGATGACTGAAGCGTGATGTCCAGCGGCTGAATGGAGAAGGAGAAAAGTCTCGTGTTCAATTGTGCGTCAATGAATGGAGATGGAAGTGTCTTGCTCTTCGGCGTGAATTCTCCTCAAAAAATAAGGAAAATATTTTGATGGGGGAAAAGGAAATTTTTATGAATCTAAAGCTTAAGCCCATTAGTAATTAATTGGTCCACTTGATATTAGCCATTGGATTGTGCTTAAATCCCAAGAAACAATCTTGCACCATTTAATCTCCTATATACTCTTTCTTAACCTACAAGATTTTAAGTGCATCCATTAATATAGATTATGTCCAAAATAAAATATTAAATCTGCACAAAAATTAGGCAAGAATTTACAAAACTTTCTAAAAATAATCTTTCTAAAAATATGAGACTTGTTTTCAAAGAAATGGGAAAAATTAATTCCAAGTCAAAAATAGGAAAGCACAAAATATCTATATTTTTAATCCAAAATATCAATTTTTATGCAAAATCCAAAAATCAACCAATTTATCCAATAATGCATAAAAAATCTAATTAAGCTCAAAATTATCGTTTAAATTCTAATTTAATGTGGGATAAAATGTATAAAAATTGGGTTTTATCAGAGAGGAAGGACATGAACGTCAGGCTGAGCTTATGCTCCTCTCCAAATCAATGTTATTGGAGGGGGAAAATTGAACTGTGAACGACGAGAGGATAAATTAACAGTAATTCCATGCAGTGGGTGCATGGAATAACTGTGATACCCTCAAACAGTGCTGAGAGGAGTAGGGTTTCAATCATTTGTATCAAAGACCATGGGCTGCCATTTCATGCACAGCATTAGTGCTCTGTTTTGACTTTGACGAGCACCAAAAAGTGCTGGGTTCATTCACGAGGAGATTCCCAGATCACCCGAGGACAGGCACTGATGCATGATGCATGCGCAGAACACTTTCTTCACAGGTTTGACAATTGACATAAAGCTTGTAAGATTAGAGTAGACTCTACTGGGAGCCTTAGGAAGGAATCTACTGGTCCTTGACCTTGGGTTAACTTAACTACATTGTAAGCCTAATAAAAAAAATATAGTGCTTTGTGATATTGGAGGTGGGGCGTAGGGAGTCCCAGTCGGAGTCCAAAGCCAACATTTTTATGAACCCCATTTCGTATCACACTCAAAAGCCCACCAGGAAAAAAACAAGAGGTGAGCTGGACGACTGGAGGGGCTTGGACACCTCTAAATTTGGAGTATTAGAGACAAGAACAAGGGCAGCATCATTCAGAAGCCAGCAAGTTCCAATGGACGAAGGGAAAAAGGAACATTACTAAATGGGCTCCTAATAATACCAAACAGAATAGGGGCGCCTAACAGTGAAGACACCCTAAAACAGAGGCAGTTTCCGCTGGATTGACTGAACTGGGATCCTGTCAGGCCTGGGGCCTCCATTCAGATGTCATTGATGGGTAAAGTGGTGTTCTCTACGAGAATGACACAACCCAACTGGCTTATCACGCTTCCACCTCTGCTCGAGCTCTTGGTTTTTTGTTTTTGTCTTCACATTTTCGTTTCCTGTCCCTGCCAAAGCTCATGCATCTTATCCGGCTCTATATTGGAGGAGCATGGATTCCTACAATCTGAAGATTCTCAAATTAAGATGCAAGAATGTAAAGGTCGCGAGAATACGAAAAACTAAGCTACACGCACATGTTTGGAGTATATATTTTCCTATCTTATTTTGTCGCTTTCCTTCTTCTTGTACGCATACAGGATCCCGTTTCGTCCATGTCTTGGTTCCTCTCTGCAGTCTTTGTGCGTCTCAAACTTCTCATTTCTTTTTCTAGTTTCAAGCAAGGCCAATGAACCAATGGCGCTTTGCCCTTGCGACTTTTTTTTTTTTTTGGCATTTTAAAAACACCTAAACGCAGACCGCAAGAGGCATTTAAGAGCCTCCCCTGTCAGAATGACATTTCCAAATTAGCAACATCGCTGTCAAGTTTTGTTGAACGTTGCTAATAATCAATTAATCGAATATCACTTTTTGTTTCAAAAGTGACTTCTGGCAGCCAGAGTCGGCTCGAAACGACTTCCTTTTTACTGTAGTAAGCAGCATTATAATTATCAATAGCTGACTTTTTGATACCAATATTTCATCATGAAGTAATTGAATTTGAATAACTTCTAGCATATGAATATTACGAGGTTCAACATTGGTTTTATCTTTGTGCTTTTTTTTTTTTTTGGGGTGGGGGGCGGAAGGGCCGACGTTGCAAAGTACCCATCTCAAACTCAATACCGATGTCTGAGACTTAAACACAACTAATTTCATACTCAGCAATAACGTGGATAATGGCGGGCATAATGCGAAGTTGCGAACATGACTAACAAAATTGTACCTTTCTGGTGAAGGACAGGTTTATTGTGAGGCTCATAAATATGTTAATTAGTCATTTAGATGGTAACTTCATGTTATTTAGTGATTCTCCCTTAAAATTTGATAAATATAATAATCAGTACACCTTATTATTATTGCTTTTTATGGTTTTTTTCATTTAATAAGGGACCCAATGGCCCGATATCACTAATCTTTTCTGGAAGAAACAGAACGAGGAAAAGAAGATCACATATTCGTTCGAATTCATAATAACTCGGTTACAAAACAGAGTACACAACTTCATACACGTAATTGCCAAAGCAAAATCTTGGGAAAAGAAATTAAAAAGCTGTACAGGTTTTATGCATTTAACTATCAACTAATATTGAGTATAACCGAAAACGCTAATACTCCGAACTAATTATTAGCTTTCCCAGTGGTCACACCAACGTAGTTTCGGGATGGGAAAGGCACAAACCTCGTCATAGTTGGAAATCAAAGTTAATGACTTCAAAAGAAAAGAGTGTGTCTGAAGTAAGAAGTGGATCATCATCTTTTCCAACTCCGACTCTTTGACAACGGATCGCTTAGTCCCCCAACAATCCATGTCTCTTGGGCAATATCCGATGAAATTTCGTAAAAATCAGAGTCATACTTCATCACTACCAAATTCTCTTTCTTTCTCTTCTCTTCGTCCATTAATGACTTCAAACTCCTCCCTTTCTTTAGCTCTACTTTCTCTTTATCTACTTTTTCATCACTGGCTTTCTCTTTCTCTGGTTCGGCACTTTTTCCCTCTTGGTTCTCTTGCAACCAGCTTTTTGCCGGAGCCGACCTACAGCGCATGAGCAACAGTGCATTCGGTGGAGGGACAGTGGGCTCGGCCTCTGATCCATCATCCCCCACCTTACCTTTCTGCTTCTCGTCTTCTCCGTGAAACCCAGTATTTTGATTCTCTTGCAACACCATAAACCATTTAGAAAAGACGGTTCTTGAAGCTTCTTTCTCGCCTTCATCCATACGCACTTGATTTCCTCCATACCCATCGTCTTCATCCTCTTCTTCGTCCTGAGAGGTGGCGTCCGTCTCGGGGAACGAACCAAAGCATCGCAAGTCGAACCGTATGCTTCGCAGACAAGTCAAGAACTGCATTATCTCCTTCTTGAAACCAAAAGAGTCGGCCCAGCCGGATCGCTTCCTCTGTTTTCTGTTATTGTGAATTTTCTCTATTTCTTCCATCACCGACTGCCAGCTCCTGCAAGCAGCGGTTTTCGGCCTGACCTTGATCTGACCAGCACAAGTGACTTTCGGAGAGGTTGGTTCGGCAATCTCCGAGCCCATAGACTTGGTTTTGGTCCAAAGCATGGGGCTAGCTTGACCACCACCACCACCTCTGGTGCTTGATTTCTTAAGGTGGTGGCCGAGGTGGCGTTTGGTGGAATCAGAAGGCCTGGCGGGGCTGCAAATGGGCTTGGGCATGAGAGTCAGATGAGCTCGAGAAGGGAAACATACTAAGAGATCTGCTGAAGGAGCATGCTTGGCCTCTCTTGCCTTCATGTTGAGTTGAGGATGATATTTTTGTGTAGAGAATACGGAGGGGGTGGCACCTCAGATCTTGCGCTGTGCTGAAAATCTTGAGGAGGATGTATCTTGGGGGGATTTAGGAAATGTTGAGGTTAATGAAAGGAAAAAGGTAAGCAGCGAAGCAGTGACAGCTTTCCTACGCTGGTAGCCTTTATCTAGGCGTTCTCTTCATTGAATCACCGGTCACAGTGGTTTCTGGTCCCCACGGTTTGAAATTGGGGTCACCAGAGAACATGTTGCTGCTTAGTCTACTGGCCTACTTTATTTGATATCCTGTGTTAGTGCTTCACAATAGCGTTTATAATACGAGGGAAAGTTAAGAGCCCATGAGGTGGCTTCATCATCCAATGATGGCCTCACCTTGTGAGCCCATGCCACATGTTACTAAATACTTTTCTTACACGATGCTCATTACTCATATCATATCACACACACACACACATGTATACACGGTGCCGTGTGAACACACGTACATTTGCCTTCTGTCTCAACTACCGAACCGACCCGTTTGTTTCTAATTTCTATGGAACCCACTGACTTTCTCGCGAGGGAATTTAAAGAAAGAAAAAGCTCAGTGTGGCCTCTGCCGAATATTGAAAGTGGGGTTGGCCGATCCTTCTCATTTGCATGGTCCCCTGCGTCTGCATTAATGCTTCGGCCAGGTTTTTTCTCAATGTCAACCGATTCATTCTTGTTCCTCCCTACAGGTTAGGTCTGGTGGTTTCAGGTAGAAAACTAACTACCAAAGTCACCAACTGCTGCAACAGCGTTGCTCTACGACACGTGCCAATAAAGGAAACTTCTCATTTGTAATCCACGATTGGGGGGGGGGGACAAAAACAAAAGGAGGAGGAAAGTTCTCAATTAAACCCATGAAAATGATTTATGTCAGTAAAATTTAACCAGGAATTTAGAGCTTCTTTGACTCTTCTGAATCTCGTTAGCTTTAGTTAAATTCCAGTAAATACGTAAAGAATGCCAAAAATATCAAATCGAACACTTAATATCTTAAAATATTGGGTCAGGAGGATGAATAAATAAACACATACACCTAATTACCTGCGGTTCTTTCGATTTTTTTTTTTTTGAAGAAAGAAAAACTCGTCAGAGCGACTACTCATCATGCGTGCCTTTTTTTTTTTTTTTTTTTATCACACACTAATTCGTTGGGGGAAAAAAAGTGCGGATATGACATTAATTCTAAGGATTACGTAGCTAGGATGCTTGCTGGGGTTAATTAGCGAAATCATTCACAAAACTGTTGGTGATCCATCAATCATGCCTGTTGACTAGTGGTCGGTTTGATCAAATTTGATTTGAACAGTCACAGTGTTTATTGCTCCAAGGTCATAATCATGGTGCTTAGATCTTGGAATCAAATGGTGCCTACATTAGTGAAATCACTCATACAAATTAATTCCTTGTGCCACGGATGGCTTCTCTCCATATTTCACTCGTGCGCACAAATGTTAATATTTATATTTGATTTGACTATCCTGTTTGGCATTGCACCTATTTACTCTTATTTATTCAAACAAAAAAAAAAACTCAAGATTTACTCATATATCAAATTTTTAATAGCAGTTTCAGATAAATTTATTGATATAATTATTTTTTTCTCAAAAACAATTTTATGAAAGAATCCCACAAAAACAAGTTTGAAATCACTAAATTCTAAATAAGAAAATTCTACAAAAATGTGTTATTATTTACAGGTCTATTATTATCAAAACTCATTAAAGTGTTATTACTAAACTTAACTTGAGATCTAGTATTTTCAAACTTTTTTGATCATGTGTGTATTTTGAGCCGCTTCGTAGGAAAAAAAAGGGTAGTACCACTACAAGTCAGAACTACTATTGGGTAGTGTAGTTATGTAGGTAATATATATAGTTGCTGTGAGGTGTGAAAGGAAAATTTTGAGCCCGCTAAAGTGAGAGTTGCTGAAATATTTTGAAGTAAGAATAATAGTATTTTGAGTCAAATATGCAAATTTCATTTTCGATGCATATAAAGATAAACATAAAAGACTAATACTTTGCATTAGATTAAAGGGAAAATTTCACTGAAGGACCGCTGAAGGCAATTAATTTCCAATAGCCCCCAAAACAATCTGACAAGCCACTGCAGGACCATGGGGGTGAATTGATATTAATTTCAAAACTAAAAAGACAGTGTTGCCCCTCAAACTATTACTCTGAAATTTGAAGTCTTCTCTCTCTCTCTCTTTCTCTCTCTCAACTCCCGATATTTGAAGCCCCTCTCGCTTACTCTCTAAAAATTCCAGTTCATGCAGTGAAGAAGATCGTTCACCTCACTGTCGCTACTGTTGTGGTGAGGAAAGACTTTGCCATCGTCATTGCTCTGCTGCGGAGAGCCTTCGTTGTCGCCCTTGCTCTAGCAACGAGAGCCTCCATCACCGCTCCTGCAAGTGTTGGACGAGAACCTTTTGCCTTTTGTGTAGATATGAAGCTGGTTAAACTAGAAAAGCTTGCAGGAACGCGAACTCTACATGAATTTATTGCTGAATACAGTTTGTTTTTATTTTAATAAACAGCTATTTTTGTGTACATATGAACCTCAATATGTATTTTTGGAATGGTTCACGAAGTGGCTATGACAATCCGTGAGTTGAAATCTATTTTGTATGGCTATGAATAGATGGAGAATTTCATGATGGTACTTAGAGGTAAACTGCCCTAAGTACTGAACTGAAACTAGCTAGCAACTATATAAATGTGTGAACAAATTAATCGACTTGCAAATGGACGTATTTTTATTGTTAATGCATGTATTCTTATTGCAAAGTTCCTAATTCCACTTGTAAACAGTCACTTTCAGATTTGTGAATTGACATGTTCAACTTTTTAAATGAAATAAATCAACTTGCAAAAGGACGTATTTCTATTGTTAACGAGTGTATCCGTGTTGCAAATTTCCTAATTTCACTTGTGAACCCTTACTCCTAGGCTTGTGATAAACTTTTTCAATTGAACTAGCTTATTTGTAAATGGATGTGTTATTCTTATTAATATACAAATCCTATTTGCAAATTTTCTAATTTCAGTTGTAAATGATCCCTCCCAGTCTTGTGAATAATTATGTTCAACTTATTGAATTCAACTAGCTCACTTGTAAATGGACAAATTCTTGCTGTTAATATACTTATCCTTCTTGCAAATTGCCTAGGAAGCACTAGTCACAATATCCCTTGTGTGATAGTCATTTTCTATTAATCATGAGTTCATTCATTATTTTGAGTTTGCATTGATGCGCTTGTGTTAATCTATTGACAGTACTTATTGTTGTGTCACAAGAATAATACACTACACTAAAGTCTGAGTTGTGGTGACTCATTACTCCAAAAGAAATACACAATCAGTTGCTATTGCAAACTACTTCAACGGATAAAGACAATAAAAACAAAACAATGACATAATGTGTTAAAATTTGTGTATGGAGAATTTGCACGATTTTTGTTTTAGGGAATATACTATGAGTAGGTTACATGTTAATTAATTACAATTTGTTGTCTTTTCCCATTAACTTACAAGTATGTGATGTACTATTGACAACTCGAATTAGAAAATTTACAATAAGAATATGTTGATTAACACTTTGATGTCATAGGTATTTGGTTGTCATATTGGCAATTAGAATTAGGAAATTTGCAATAAAGATACATTGATTCACAAGAGAAACTTGTCCATTTACAAATGGACTAATATAACTAAAAAAGTCATACATGATTATTCACAAGTCTGAGGAGCACTAATCACAAGTGGAATTAGATAATTTGCAATATGAATATGCATATTAACAACAATCACCCGTCTATTTGCAAGTGATCTAGTTGAATTCTAGAAGTTGGACATGATAATTCATGTTTGGGAGGGACTATTTGCAACTAGAGTCAAACAATTTGCAAGAAGGATAAGTATATTAACAATAAGAATTTGTCTATTTATAAGTGAGCTAGTTGAATTTAAGAAGTTGAACATGATTATTCACAAGTCTGGGAGGAATCATTTGTAACTGATATTAGAAAATTTACAAATAGGATGTGTATATTAATAAGAATAACACATCCATTTGCAAGTGAGCTGGTTCAATTGAAAAAGTTTATCACAAGTCTTGGAGTAAGGGTTCACAAGTGAAATTAGGAAATTTGCAACACGAATACACTCGTTAACAATAGAAATACGTTCTTTTACAAGTAGATTTATTTCATTTAAAAAGTTGAACACGTCAATTCACAAATCTGGAAGTGACTATTTACAAGTGGAATTAGGAACTTTGCAATAAGAATACATGCATTAACAATAAAAATACGTCCATTTGCAAGTCGATTAATTTGTTCACACATTTATATAGTTGCTAGCTAGTTTCAGTTCAGTACTTAGGGCAGTTTACCTCTAAGTACCATCATGAAATTCTCCATCTATTCATAGCCATACAAAATAGATTTCAACTCACGGATTGTCATAGCCACTTCGTGAACCATTCCAAAAATACATATTGAGGTTCATATGTACACAAAAATAGCTGTTTATTAAAATAAAAACAAACTGTATTCAGCAATAAATTCATGTAGAGTTCACGTTCCTGCAAGCTTTTCTAGTTTAACCAGCTTCATATCTACACAAAAGGCAAAAGGTTCTCGTCCAACACTTGCAGGAGCGGTGATGGAGGCTCTCGTTGCTAGAGCAAGGGCGACAACGAAGGCTCTCCGCAGCAGAGCAATGACGATGGCAAAGTCTTTCCTCACCACAACAGTAGCGACAGTGAGGTGAACGATCTCCTTCACTGCATGAACTGGAATTTTTAGAGAGTGAGCGAGAGGGGCTTCAGATATCGGGAGTTGAGAGAGAGAGAGAGAGAGAGAGAAGACTTCAAATTTCAGAGTAATAGTTTGAGGGGCAACACTGTCTTTTTAGTTTTGAAATTAATATCAATTCACCCCCATGGTCCTGCAGTGGCTTGTCAGATTGTTTTGGGAGCTATTGGAAATTAATTGCCTTCAGCGGTCCTTCAGTGAAATTTCCCCTAGATTAAATCACAGGAAAAAGGGGACAACCCCCGAAAGTGAAGAAGGCATGATTAAGGAGGTGGGTTTTCCACTTGAGAGCTGGAGAAACATGGACCCCTCTGCCTATTATGATCATGCACTACCCTCTCTTTCTCTCCCTTATGTGTGTGTGAATCGCTTTATTATATATAATTTTCTAGATATGTTATGTTCTCCCTCTCGGTCCTATCCTTCAAATATTCCCTCATCTTTTCTCATCATTATATCGCCTCCAATACTAATAACACACGGTTTCCGCTTCTTTTCATTCGCCTCATGCCTATTCTTTTACCCACTTCCTGCCTCCTTTGCCTTTTTCAATCCATATGGTAATTTGGTTGCCAAAATTCCTTTCATATCGCCCTACTCAAAGGTAAGTCAATTTTGTTTTAACTTTTCATGTGTCGGCTACAGATCAAAGTAATGCTGGGAGAAAAATTTCAAAGGCATCACACTTGTCGTAGCTTTACACCCATTTAGAATCCAAAGAATAGAAATGAAGCACTTGCCTTCCAAAACACAGAGAAGACAAATTAAAGATACTCAAGTAGCGAGAGTAAAAGGTTGTCCCAGTAAAAAGGGATATTGCGTATCTGCAGCATCGCACACATTGACAAAGTTACAGTTGCAATTAAAAAGAAGGAAATAGTTGCAGCAGGAGCAGTGGAGGCATATATATTAATAATATTAACATGAAGGTTACGAAGCCTCATCCCTTTTAGTGTTACTATACCAAGTTAAATACTTGCCAAGGGATGCTTTAATTTGTGGAACATGATTAAAAAGGCGTACACGCAGAGCTGGCTGCTGGCCCCTCCTGGTTAAGAAAGGAAGCTTGTGGCCCAAGCAACCCTGCCTTCTTTGCTCCACCGTAATACTAAATCATCGCTGAGACTAGTGGGGCTGACCGCAGATGCTGAAGCTACTTCTAGTTAATAAAGCAGAAACCAAGGAAACAAAATCAGCCTTCCATTTGCTTCAATATCTTATCGTCAATGCTTTTACTTTACAAGACCTCAACAATTATCAGCCATGCCCACATGCTTGGAACGCCCCACTTCTTTATTACTTGTTTCTGCTTCTCACTATTATTAGCCTATTTATTTCACCTGCACATATAATTTATAAAACCAAGAAAAAAGGCAGCTAACATTTCATGAACTTCTGAGGCATTTATCGGAGTAAGTTTGCGTCAAGATTGATGCGCACGCTCGGTGGTTTTGTGTTAGGCCGCGATGATTATTACATTATGGTTGCTTTCGAGGATGGGCAAATGACACTGGAATTATTTTTGATAAGATCCACCTCTCCTCCCTAATAATTGACGATCGATTTATATAATAATATAAGTCTCACTTATCTATTTACCTCCTGAAAAGCAGTTTCAAGTCCAATATCAGATGGGTGGTTGCTGAATATGCAAATTAATCATCGATCCCAAGTTAAGCATGATGTTACGCCCACATCACTAGAATATCAATCATTTCCTTCTTTTATGTTCGGTACAAAATGTACCATCATAGAATTGGCACCATCTTTTTTCAAAATTCTAGTAATTATACGGCCGGCCCCATGGTCCATCCACTCTAAATTTTGTTAAGTGAGATGCGTGGCTTTGTATATAAGAGTCAGAATGCAGTCCCAGGTTTGGAGGGGAGGTCAATAATGGAGGAACACTGAGCGGGTTCGATCAATGATCTGCCTGAGTTCCAATGACCGGGTGACACGACATGCTGAATAATAATTCCGATGGATACTCACTCTTATATCAGTGGTTCGGTGACGGTTCTTCATTTTTATATCTATAATAAAGCTAACCAATGATGAGTTATTATTGCGTCGGATGTGATGCCACTTTTAAGCAAACTGGAATTAGATGGCGGGATTTTAAAGGCATCCATGACTGCGTTGCTCAAGTTAATTTTCTCACTATACAGTAATTCCGGTCCTAAAAGTTACTTAACTAATTTGATTGGATAAAAAAGTTTGTTAAGTTAGTTATTTGTAATAAATAGGTATTGTTTTTCTTAAAATATCCTTGCTTATCAAGTGTATGGGTTAGAACTATCATTATTATAAGGACTACTTTGAAAAAAATAAATAAATATATGAGATAAAATGTATTGAGGTCTTATATTTAAAACCAAAATAAAAATAAAACAAGTTTTTATGTGAAGTACTATTAAGTGGAGGGGTTCCCCATATATATATATATATATATATATATCTCTCTGTGTGTGCGCTCTCAATGCTCAATGCTCAATAATGAACCATGATTATTCATCTACATCTGAGGGGGTGTTTGAGTAGAAACAAAATTATGATTTTAAAAGTGCTTTTATGGTATATGAAGTAAATATGTGAAGAAATTTGTCTCGATTAGTAAAAAAGTGCGTGTTTTTGGGTTAGCCAAACACCCTTAAAACTGGCTTCATGTTGGTTTGATGCTGTATAAAAATCAAAGTTCTCAAGCTATTCCTAAAATATTAGGACCTGTTTGGTTTAACCTCATTACAGGTGTGTAATGGTAATCTTTATTACATTACCATAAATAACTTGTTTGGTTAGTCTTATTGATGGTAATCAAGATCGTTTTAGTAAAGAAGACTGTACATTTTTTGTTAATATCTATTCATAGGGGGATCCTTATGAATACTTATTGCATGTATGTAATCCCTTATAAAATGACAATTTTACCCTTAATAACCTAGATGAAAAGACAACATTTATCCTCAATGAGTATTATCAACCATCATTATCGGCCACACGTCTTCCTTCCTTACCTCCCCTTCATCTTCACCAGTGGTCTTCTTTGTTGAGTAGACGTGCTATTTATTGTCTATCGAAACCCATATATTGGAGTATTCTTCCCTGCTACTTCATTGTGGGTTTCCCATCATCATGTTTGTCTAGCTTTAAATCATGGTTTGATTTTGTGGATTCGCTCATTTGCTCAATGATCTAGGCTTGTGGTTTTAAATTTGACTCAGCATATTTTCTTAGGATTATTATTTGATTGGATCAAGCGCTCAATAGATTTAATTCCAAGCGAAAAACGCAATTGTCGTGAGTCAAATGGCAAACTGGTTATAGATGATGCTAATGGCGTAAGCAGAGGAACTCTTGAAGGTTTACAGGAATAGTAAAATAGTTGGTCTCTTGAAATCTGCAATCATGGTGATTGGTGGAGATCGAGGCGTACTAAATGTAGAAGGGGAAAAGTTTCCTTTAGTGGCATTTTGGTCATTTCACATATATTTACATTTAAGTTAATTGAAAAATTAATTTTATTTCCCATCCCTTTAATATGATACCAAACAAAAACACGGGGATCAAGATTGCATGCATTATATATTGTATTACAATGCAATGCATTCCTAATGCATGTGTAATGGAACCAAACGGGTCCTTAGTTTACACCCTTGTTTGTGACGTTTAGCCGGCCCCTGATGCTTTTTTTTGGGGCCCTTTTTGTTTAAGTAAATCATCATACTTAAAAGTTAAAACGAGGGATTAGGCACCTATGTTGGGCTCAGAGCACAGGGTTCAATCGATAACGACTTGAGGCCCAACATGAGCCCAAACATACTTGTTTTGACCGCCCAGAGATTTGGGCTCATAAGGGAGAGTGAAACTAATGAGAGCGAGACAGATCAGAGACCATCCTCTGAGGTCTCTCATTACAGATACGAGAGAGATGATCTATGGAAACTGGTCTGTCGAACTACACCATACTGGTAGAGACATCATCAAGTGCGCTGATTTTTTGGCGAGAACAGGACATAACGGATCGTTTGATACGGTACTGGTACACAATGTGCCGACAGGATGTACGGGCATGGTGCTAGATGATCTGCGTGGTGTCTGAGATGGAGCTTGCTCCTCCGTTTTAATCTTTCTTTTGTGGTTTCTTTTTTTAGTCCTTCTGTTTTTAGTTCCAAGCTTCGGCTTGTCGTTTATCCTTTTAAGAGAGAGAGAGAGAGAGAGAGATGCAGATGACCATACTGAACCTGCTGATGAAACGAAGATAAATTGGCTTAAGATGGTCATTTCCTTAGTAATTTCAAACTCCAATAACGTTTTTCAGTCTTCACCTGTCGAAAGTCGAGACAAGGTCATTTGATGTAATTAATATCTATGAGCGGCAAAATAACAGCCCTCACACCGCTGTATTTGTTCCCCATTCCTACTCTTTCCCCTGTTGGTTTATGCGCATCGTGTTAAACTCGCTGTAAGAAACTTCCAGGTTACCAGGGATAAGATTTTAGGGTTTACGCTTAGAGAACGACATTAACGTCTCGTTGCCCCGTCCCTGCTTATGGAGAAAATAAGGATATCTATTGTACGTGTTTCATGTCCATATTACTCCATTGCACCAATAATCAACAACTAGTACCTATAATACGCGCGGGCACACGCATGAAGGAGAACTTTTGATAACATGCTGACTCATTCTATAGTGTTGACCCATTAAGATGCATGCTTTTAGCAAATGTGTTTCATCAGTTTTTTATTTCCTTTTGTCACAGCCAGCATTTTTCTAACCTCTTCACGAATTCCCATCTACTGAATGAACTAGTTGTCATTTTCAACATTGATATTGTTAAATTATGCTTGGGATAGAGAATCTTTTAAAAAGGTGACTAGGATAAATGATCCTAATATTGTGTTCTTGCATAAAAAATTTAGCGCTTTGATATCAGTGCATATTTCGTCTGCGTTCCTTTATTCTATAGTTGCATGGTCCCCCAAACCTCCTGTTAGATTTCCTATATCTCAAATCAGACAAAACAAAGGGGGAAAATTGGATATAGGACTTAATTAAGAGCAAGGAGATGAAGGAGATCTAGTGGGAGAGTGGGGGAGAAACCTTAAAACATTGAAACCCATGGTTTTGAAAACCAACTTTTGATTTTATCAGCTGTTTCTGTCACTGTCAAGCACATGAAGGTCGGAAAAAGTTTGTCCTAATAAATTGCATTAATGTGGCCAATGAAAGGTGAAAATCAGGCAACAAAATGTCCTTTAGCTACTCTCAGGATAAAAAAATGTCGGATCTAGAAGCATAGATATACAAGCAGACTTGAATCCATGGTTTTGAGTTCATAATTTTTTTTTAATTACTTGAACATTGACACAGAAGTATTATGGCCCACTTTGCAATAATTTATGTATTTATTTATACTTGGAAGCAAATTTTCCAGCTACGGAGCCTTGAGTTGAAACAGTGATGAGGGAGCATTGCAGCATTCAGTTTCAATTACAAGATATATGCCTTTTTCTTTTGTTGAGGTCTCTACCAAGTACAATAACTTTGCCTGATTTGGCTGTTAATTCTTCGGGAAATTAAGGAAAGGCCGGCCACGTATAATTTAATCCTTTTAGTTCATTTTTTCCTTAGTTGGTTCTCTCTCCGTTTTGTTTTGTTTTTCTTTTGGTTGTATTTTTTGACTTACTTCTCTCTTTCTGCAATTGATCTTGTCTCTGGACATATATTTTATTACGTGAATGTGAATCACATCCACGTTGGAACTCCATATCATCTTCTAACTTTTTAATTACCTTTTTTTTTTTTTAGATTGATCATATATGAGAATTGATTCAATAGACAATTCTATATGGTTTCTAGCTCCCGGCCGGTTGAAAAGAAATTCTTTATTCTTTTTTAAGGATGATTTGATTCGTTGATATTTGGATCACAAGCATGGTATCTAGTGCTGGACAAATTAGTTTTATGAGCACAGCGAAGAAAAAATGAAAGCTAAAGGGGTTTCCAAAAAATTAACCAAATAAAATACAGGATTACAAGAGAAATATAAGATAGATTTTGAGATATTTTTGTTTTCCTTTTGGGGAGGCAACTTTGCAAGGCATGGGCGTCTTTGATTGTATGTGAATGAGGAAAAGATAAATGAATAAAATTATTGAAAAAGTGGGAGCGAAAAGGGAATACATGCATATATGATATATAGCTTTTAATAAATGTACTTTGGTCCAAGATTCGAAAGATGAGTTGTTAGCAAAAGTTGATGAGTCTCTTCAATTCATAAGTGTCTGGCTGCTGGTTAGTGATGAAATCACATCATGCTGAAAATCTCTATCACACCCTCAAAACTTTATATCTTCGAGGGAATTGGGTTTCAAATTCTGTAACCCTGTCAAACGATTCTTCACAATTTGTTTCCCCCCCAAACTTTGTCGTTCTCGTTTTTATTAATTATTTGTTTAATCAATCACGATTCTCCCACATAACTTTGAACTGCGATCACAGAAAATGCCAGTGTCGCAGATTTTATTGTGTACACGTTATTGTTGGCCGCCCAGTTGTGGCCTGAGCCCTGAACCCATAATTATTTTGACTTGGATTCTAGCTATATATCCTAGCATATTCCACAACCTAATTTCTTCCTCCAAATCTATCTCTGTTTTCTTTCCCCTCTTTTATTTTTGCATAAGAATGACTTTGTCGGATTTGTAATCAACGGGTGTATAAGGCTGTTCTGGCGGTTCTTCTAGGTACATGACGCCACATGCCACGGGGTTGGGGGTATCTATGCTTTATTTTTTTTTGGGGGGGGGGGGTTACTATAATATGATTTTTGGTGATTAAATCATTTTCTGAGAATCTCATAGTAGTTCTCATTTGACGGTATGCCAGGATGTAATATTTATGATATCATTTTATTATCATGATCTATATATCATTAGCTATTGATCTTCTTACGATTTTTTTTTGTCAGAATTAAAAATAACATTTGTTTTCATCCCAAGATTATTACTTTTTCTGGGTTTAATTCGTTGCATCATGAGCATCAATATTCATTCAACACAGCGTAAACTATTTTCTCTCTCACCCAAGGAAGCGTCTCTAAGAATGTGGAGGGTGCGTGGGACAGAGTCAGGGGGTAATGTATAGGGGAGGTTCCAAAATTTGTCAGGTGAAAATTGGTTTGCAAAATGAACAGAATCTCAGTGCAGGCGGATACATGAAAATGAAACTACTACGTACACTCCGAAACATATAAAGGAACATCAAATGAAAGCATGAGATTTGTCTGGTCTATTTAATTAATAGATATGGATGTAATGTAATGTAATGATCGATGGTATTGGAACATTATATATATACAGTTAATGCGGCAGGCACTAATTGCAGGGGCAATAAACAACACATGCACAGGGCGTGAGAGAGAGATCAAAGATGCAAAGCGAGAGTGCGGTTTGATTAAGATTGGATTGTGAGAATAATGATATGCTGTTAATTGATTAGAATGTTCCGTTCCCAATCATTTCTCATCAAGTACAATATATTGAGTGGGTTCTTGTGCATAAAATAATTATAAAGTGAAAACTGGCGATTATGTATCCCAGGTTATAGTTTAATGGATGAGAGGAACAGCGTAGCCTACTGGAGGCATCAAGCGTGGACCATAAATTATAGGTATATTGTTAAAGTTAATCTTCTTTAAGACGCTTATTGCTGGTACCACTGATTGAGGCGTTCAATCCCCTTTTAATTATTTGCGTGCCTCATACGAGCATATTCGACTAACAGCATTTGAACTATAGAAGGGAAACTAATTCTTAATATAAAAGTTACTTAATTCATTTATATATAGCGAGAAATTAATTAATTCTTAGAAATATGACCTGACCCCCTTAAATAAACATGTGTAACATTATATTATTTGTCAATTTATAAGTTAATTAAATTAGTTTGAGAAAATTTAATATATATGGGGATAAAATGAATTGAAATTTTATATTTATGGTTAAATCTAATTCTCTAACTAGTTTGATGTAGTATTTAAATTTAAGCATTAGATTTATTTATGAACGATCTGATTCACGGGTTCCCCCCCCCCCCCCCTTTCCAGGCCAGTTAGGTACTTGGGGTGCGGCGTATCCCCAACCAGAGGCTGAAAAGGTAAGCGCGGGAGAGCGCGAGGACGAGGATAGTAATGGGCTTAGTGGGCTAACCACCAGCCACCTGTGGGCCCCCCAAAAATCATTACCAGCCTTGACCAACCAACACCTGGGCCTCGAGGATGCTGTGGGTCCCCCTTTCCTGGTAGTTATTTCAGTTGTTTACCGTTGGTACGCGTGCTTCATTTTTTATTCCAACAAATTGAATTTTCTTCGTCCATAAATTATCTGCGCGAAAATGCCAAATGTATACATCTTTATAAAATAGTCCTTAATATAGGACCGATTCTTGAAAGTTTTGATCATAAATATAAACTCATTTCTCATATTATCAATTTTTTCTAAATTACCCTTATAGATACTCCCTCAATCATAATAAGTAGAAGAGGGAGGGTATTAAGAAAGATGATTATGGTATTTAGGAAAAATGTGTCACTTTTTTTATAATTAACCAATTTACCTAACTTCCTTAATCTAATCAAATTTGTTAAATGGGTCTTATATTAAGGACCGAAGAGTACATAAAAAGTGAATTAAAAAATTTGATGACATAAAATATCTGGGGAAAATAAAAGATGTGTATGCCCATGCCGGCAGAACATCTTTTAGTTTCCTTTTTGGGATAGTCTTCTCAAAAGCATTGAAGGTGAGCGGAGCCAAGCGCTTGAACTGAGAGCTTAAAGGTGTCTGAGAGCTTTTGCCTATGCCCTCTCGAAAAATATCATGGTTTCATTTCACGCAAAAATATATTCTCGTATTATTCTCCTGGTTTTCAAATCAATCACTAGAATTTTACCACAGAACATTTCTAACATTTTCATCCTGGTAATTACAATACTTAAAGATATTAACAGGCATGATGTACTTAAACAATTGTGATTTCAAAAAAATTTATCCTGCTAGTGCCAACCATAGCAGATATTGTCATTGTCAGCAATATACATCTAAGAATTTGAAATTTTATGCTCTATATACTTTTATTTCCTAAAATCATATCATAAATAATATTTTTTAAAATTAAAGAAGAGTTGGTGTTGCCACTACTTTTCATTGCATCCATAGATAAAAGGATATCGTAAATAATATTTAAGTTTTATTGAGTCAGTAAATTATAAGGGCTGAAAATCCGAATCAAATTAAATTCAAGGACTCAATTGATAGGTGAAGAAAACTTTAAGAATCAAATTAAAAATTGAATTTTTTCATTAAGATACTACCTCTAGTCCTAATTATAAAATCTCGTTTATAGTTTACAAACGAGATTTTATAATTAAGATCGAAAGTAGTAGTTCTTTTAGAGATGATTAGTTATAGATGTTTCGAGAGTTTTGTAGCAAAGATGTGGCCAGGCCTTTTCTGGTATTGAAGATATTTCTTTTGAATGTGTGTGTCTTTCAGATTCTTTTCCTCTTTGCTATATAACATTTTCGTGGTGCATATAATGTCTGTCTTGCTGTTTCTGTTTTTTCACGTACGGTATTCTGCCCCGCCCTTTTTTGTGAGTCTTTTCTTCCTTTTAATGCTTCTTCTTATTCTCTCTCTCTGTTTTTTAAAATTGTTTTAAAAAGTATAAATGTAATTGTCGTATATATGTCGATGTGAAACAAAGGCGTACGTGAAGGGAAGAGCGAAGGGCTTAAATTGAGGAGGACATGCATTCTTATTCTTGCAAGGCCATCACTGACACTGAGTTCAGATTCTATATATATATATTTGAATTCAATTGTATATCTTCCACAAATATAGTCCTAAAAGCATAAGCGTGATCGATCATTCAGCTTTTTTTTCCTTATTTGTAGTCCTTAGATCACAAAGAATCAGCCATCTTTTGTCATTCTTCTCTCTTCCGTCACCAACTCACCATTCTCATCCTATGACATCTACTCTTGCCGTGTCAAACAAAAAAAAAGAGGCAAAAGAATTTTTGGATGTGACTTTGAGCTTTTAACTTACACCAAGAAACGGCAACAAAAGCCTTGCCACTCTACTGGGAATAATTTTGGGGCTTAATATGCTATCCTAACCTAGCATAACCACTCTCGTCACACTCTCATATTCTGAGCTTTTTTCTTTTCATCACATCAAGTTTGTTTTTATTCACAGCTCTATAACTATATATGCAAGTAATCGAAAAAGAAAAAAAAAGAAAAAGAAAAGGCAAACTCAGATTAAATAATAATTGTGGAGATGAATCAGAGCGCGGCATAAATTATAATTTGCCCTCTATAATCTAAACGCATTGGATTCTCTCTCTATGTATACACATAAATCCTTGCCCCGGTCGTACAGGTTCATGCATGGTAGCATCTTTAGGTATAAAATAAAAAAGGAGACTATGAATCTATGGATTCTGGCTATTAGTCCTGGGGATTTATCCCGAACCATGATATAAACGTGGAATGTTTCAAGACTTGCACATGAAATTGAATCGGATCTATGACACAGTAACAAGTGTAGAGAAAACGTAATATTTAGTGGGACGTAGAATAATAAAGTTCCTTGATGTTTTTATTAAGAGTCGATGAATTTTGTTATTTTTCCCCCTTTTATAAAGTTTATGTATCTTTTTGCATCCAAATAAACTTTATGATACCCAATGTCCCTTGATGTAAACTTCTTATTAAAAATGTACTTTAAAACCAACTTCGTGAGCCTCACTAATAGTAAACTAACGGATGTTAATGGTGTGGTATCAAATGTCCATATTTGACAACTTCATATGTATTTTAGCACCCAAATAAACTTCATAGTGTTCAGTGTTTTTTGGGGTAAACTTTGTTGTTAAAATTACACATTAACCCAATTATATAGGCATGTGTATTAGTTATTATTTTCCACAAACTATATTTTCTAGTTAGAGTTGGTATCCAGGAAATCTTAGTGCAACGATCCACATAAACTACCGAGTATTCTTATTGTGTGTTGAAATTAAGGGGAGTATAGACGCGAGGACAACTCCAAAACTCAATTGAACATAATCCACAGACACTGAGAAATATCGTCGCCACGATTAGAGACTTGGAAAAAAAAAGAAGAAAAAGACAAAGCTAATAGCATTATAAAGAAGAGAAAGAAGGCAGAAAACAGTTTTAAAAAAAATGAAAACGAAACATATGAAATTTAAAACTAAAGGAAGACAAATCACAAACAAGATCTGTAAACCCAATAGACCTATAAGGCTATAACTAATTAAGAATATTTGGACTTATAAACAAACCGATGCTCAAATCCGCTAGTCATTAATTTGGCACTTAGTGCGCCACTGATCTTCTTGGAGTGGACAGCCTCATCATGCTTCTCTTAACCAATTTAATCTGCATATAGCAAATATCTTTCCGAGATCTCTTCCCTTTCTTCCTCTCCTTTTTTTTTTCCTTTCTTTTTTCGGCTAGCTTATTAATATTCTTTCCAAATATACGTGCAAGGAAATCAAGCAATGCGGGCTACCTTTTGAATTCAAGGGCATTCGATCCCACACAATTCATAAACATATTGTTATTCGCTCCGTATATCTTCTTTCATAAAAGTATATGATATCTAGTATGTGACTCTTCTATCAAAGAAAAATATGACAAGTGCATTGGGCACATTCATATTTCTGTCCTTGCATTTTAATCGTAGTGGCTCACAAAACTATAATACTCCTCCGGTCCTTAATATAAGACCCATTTAACTAATTTGATTATATTAAAAAAGTTAGGTAAGTTAGTTAATTATAAGAAATATGATATGTTTTTCCTAAAATACCATACTCATCTTTCTTAATACCCCTTATTCATCTTCTACTTGATTATGGTTAAGGGAGTATCCATAGGGGTAATTTAGAGAAAATTGATAAATATGAGAAATGTGTTTTATATTTAGGACCAAAACTAACTCAACAATTGGGTCCTATATTAAGATCTAGAGGAGTATCTTAATCTCGCACAGACAGTGGGGTCGCAGGTAAGTCTTCTCTGCTTGGTACGAGATTAAATACTTTTTATAATTTTTGTGCCCTGTGTATGATAATGCTGAACGCGTGAGGTCTGAAAATGAAAAAAAAAAAAAAAGTGCTAAATTAAACGAGAGGAGAAAGAAGACACTCAACAAGTTGGGCAAGTGGGTAGCCTTAAAAGTTTTCATTTCATGTCAACAACAGTATTAATTAATCCAGGATTCCCATGGGCCGGAAGAAAAAGAACCTAAGAGGATAAGTTGGGTTGTTTGGACGTAAGACAAAATAAAATGAAATAGCATACACCATCATTTAATGACAGGTGAAAAGGAAAACTATGATGAAAGAATGAATGGCATGCCCTACAATTAGGATTAAACATTTTTTCTCTCTATACCTTGAAATGGGACCAGAGTGGCAAAGTAGATTCAACCATTATTTTGTTTCAAAAAAAACTAGGGATGAAATAAGAGTGCAAGAGCTGCAAGCCGCCGGGCGTGCTACGGTTAGTGTCTGGAATTTTAACCTCTCCTTGATGTTACACGCCAAAAAAAAGAAAGGGAAAGGATAAAAGGGTGCTAGTACTACCACCACCACCACCTCCGATTCTAATTATAAGATCTTGTTTGTAGTTTACAAACGAAGTCTTATAATTAAAAATGAAGATAGTATTAAATTTGACATCCAACTGTTCTCTCTCTAGATATGCAAGGTAATTACAGAGATTTTATAATGAAAAATTCAGCAGAATCTTATTAGGTATCCTGGGGATGGAGATAATCATGTAAGGAGATTTACTCCCAGGTAAATTAAATCTAACAACAATAATGCAGGAAATTGATCCGATAATATTGGATGAAGGAGTAGAATTGGAGTAGGAAGGGAAGGGGTAATATTTTAAGTGAAGGTGCTGCGAATGAGTGGGCATTGGGCATATGATGTTGGTGGCGTAGGCTGAGGGACGACATCCGTGGTAAACGAAGAGCGAATAATGGGGAGAAGTATGATTCTTCGATGCAGAGCCACCACCCGGGCACCTCCTCCTTTCTTCAGAATCTCTCTGTAACCGTGCCTCATAATGCGAAAAATTAAGTCCAACTTGGCCACCCAATCGAATCCCCGAACCGGAAGTGGCCCAATTGCAAGCAGGCCACGATGATCCACGTGGCAGCATCCACTTTTGGGGCCCCACAGCAACCCGTCAATCAATGTCACTATGATGGGGGCTCCCTCAAGCGCAATAACGAGGGACAAGGACAGCTGGGAAATTTTGGACAGGAGAAGGGGAGGGAGACTGGTGAGCCAGCCGGGGGGGAAACCACGGCAAAGCCAAAGCTAGCTGTTATATGTTAATTAAACGCTCTTGTCGTTTCTTCTTCTTTTTTTTTACCAGTTGTCGTTTCTTGATTATGGCGCTGCTAATAATAGATCATAGTAGTATTTTTTTGTGGGGCGGAAGCTTGCTTAGTCAGATTATTTGACTTTCTCCTGATTCGTTAACAACAGCGACAAATATTTGGTTCCAAATACTGCCCACGCTTCGCCCTCCTCCCTTAATTATCACAAAGCAGTTATGGCAGTTTAGTCCACATAACACAAAGTCTTCTCTTTTTTTTTATTGCATCTCATTTTTAATATAAGACTCAGTTAATTACTTTAGGTAGGTTAAAAAAGTTACTAAATTATTTTATTTTAAATTATTCATATTTATTATTTTTTTAAAACTAATTTGTCTCACTTATAAGTTAATGTATAATCTAATTAATAAAACACAAAAGTATTGCAGAAAGATCATGTAATATATGCTATATATATAGTATTAAGTATTTAATAACTTTTTATCTTATTAAATTAATAAATTGAATTTTATATTGAGAACCGGAGTATTTTTCAAGCTCGTTATGCTCTCTTCAATTCCGCCCCCAAAACCACCCTTGGTCAGATGTGTGTGTATCCACCGCGGGCACATATCAAGCCCCTGTATCTTTTTAATTTTCTGGGTGCATCTTATCCTCTATCAACTTGCCAATTAACTGCTTAAAAAATTGAATATTTTTTCCCCAACTTGCTAATTAACTGCTTGGAAATGGAAACCCAAAGCTACCGAAACTTCACGCCAATGAGTTAGCTTTGAGGACTCTGGTTTTGGTGTCAATAATGGAGAGTGAATTTTGTTTGTGGGAAATATATATGGAACCTTTTTGAATGTGCTCAAAAGGGGCCGCGCGTGTGTGTGTATAACATGTATGTCTGTGGAAGCTTGAAAAGATATACGCACTGCGTTCTTATTATTAGGCACTTTTTAGGGGGGAAAATGAGTGGTTCTTATTATAATTCATCAGGTGCAGCGCTGCTAACAAATTACATTTTTCTTAATAGTACTCCTATTTGAAATTTGATGCAATTTTTCTTTTATTTTTTCCCTCCCTCTTAGGAGGTAATTCATGATTTTAAATAAAGCATAAATTTGCAAATTTCTTCCATTTTCAAGGATATTTAATCCTCTTTTTGATTTTAATGAAGTGTGGAAATGCCTTATGATAAAGACTAGCCAGAGGGAGTGGTTTTAGAGGATCAATTAAACACGTGCCGAATCATTGTTGTTATTATTATTAGAGCTGGGTGGCAAAAAAGAATATGAAGCCTTATTTAGTTTTAAGGTTCTGATTAAGCAAGAGAATCACAATGGCTGGATGTTGAAAATCTGAAGAAAAAAAACGAGGGATAAAAAGACAAGGGTCGGTTAACTTATTCCCTTCGCACTTTATTCGTGAGACTTTTCTTTTGACAAACCGAGTCAGAGTTAGGAAACGTTAGGTTCCAGTTGCTGGTGGTTCTTTTATGAGTCCCCCCCCCCCCCTTTTGGTTTAAAACTTTTCACCGTAATAACAGCATTGTTACCGTGCAATTTTTTTAATACCATTTTTAATGTTAGTTTATTTAATATTACATCACGTCTTTAAAATAGAAACTAATTAAAAAGATATTTTTAATTTTAAATATAAAACTTCAATTTATTTTGCCTCGTAAATTTACAATTCTTATACAAATATCCATATTGAATGTAGGATGTTCCTAACAAGGAGTAGTTAATGAGAATGAGTTAGAAAATTCAACACATATTTGTTATAAATAATTAATTTATTAACTAACTTTTACATTTAAGACGGGAGATGTGGGAATTTTCAAGCACATGTTGCGACTTCCATTTATCAATCTCTAGATGCAATTTGATACCCATGGGTTATATATATGAAAGAATCAATAATTAAAATGAATGGATCTACGTACGTCGCGGATAAAGCGTCACCGTTTGAAACACTGCATGCCTGGACCTGATGATGAAAAGTAAGTAGTGGGGGAATCAAGCAATACCTCTCGGATTCACCCTTCCGCAGAAGGAAGCTACACAATTTCAAACCAAGCAAGCGATTTTTCTCAACGTTTATAGGTGTATTCCTCAGCCCCACACGACTTTTAGACTTTCCCATTTCTTTTATTCGAATTTTCTGTTAAAAAAATATATGCCTGCAGAGAAATGATCATGACAGCAACTAGAGGTTGGTGTGTAAGGCATTCATATGTTCGCATGCTGAAGTTTGGCAGCGTATATACGCGTTTAATATTTAATTGAACTGTATCAGGCAACTTAATTGGCTATATTCTCTGTATCAGAATATGGTATATGCGCATGCAAATACAAAACACATTTGATACATATATAAGTATACATTCCTTTACACGCGTAACGTGAATACTATGAATACGTGCCTTGAATAAGGAAAACCGGTAAGATCTGATACTGTCAAACGAAAAGAAAGATGGGATACAATAATTGGGAATGAATATAATGTTATTCAGCAGTGGAACTAATAAAGTGGGAGGAGGAGGAGGAGGGGGAGGAGGAATCTATGAGTTAATTAACTTTAGAAGGTAATAGAAGTAACAAGCACGAGCACATGAAAACTTGGAGGGGGAGAGAGAGAGAGAGAGAGAAGAAGGGAATAAAAAGGGAAGAAGGAATGCCGCTGGTTTTGAAGGCATCGGCCAAATTCAGAATACAAGTTAGGTTTGGAGCTGCTTGTTTCTTAAAAACTATACAAGGGGCGGTTTGTGTCCTTCATATATTCATCCCTTATGCTTAATTGGACTCGTTTCTTAGCCTCTAAGGTCTATATTCTCATTTCTAAATTATTACCACACACATTTATATATATAATCAAAGCACCCTTCTCCGGTCAGAATTTTATATTCTCGCACACACATATTGATCAACGAGCATGCTTTTTTTATTACTTCCTTTGATCTTTAGTTAGTTGGAGGTTTGAACCAGATCAAGGTTAGAATTTTCACTTTAAAGGCAAACAGGAACACGAATAACGTAGTTAACCTTCGTTATACGAGTTCAGCATGGTTGTTATGGTATTGTCCTTTTCAGGTGAGCCAAATGTTTGAGGAAAGCTGCTGTTCAATATCTTTATTGTGATAAAATGTGGGCAGAGCATTCCAATTATTAAATCCTTTATGTCGTTTTTATTAAAGTTGAGTGTAATTAATTATTAATTAATTTTGATTAATTGAATCTGATCATGCCACATAAAAACATATAAATATATTAGTTATTAACTTGTTCAGCTATCTTTATGAACCAACTGATAGCATTAATGTTGTGAGTGATCATTTTTATGATGTCGTTTCAGCCTCTAATTAAATAATCCCTCCTAATTAAAGAGAGCCAGAGCAAGCAAATGATGCGCTGGTTGGTAATTTTAACTTTACCGAATGCATTAAGTATATATCACTGAAAAAAATTCAACAATTCTAAGCTAAGGAAGCGGGAGAGCAGATTAATGCAAGTAAATTTTATTTTTATGATTCTCTTTCTACGGAGGGTAAAATACTGCTGTAGCCTGTATGAGTTGAAAGGACAGAGCAAATGGAAGCATAGGATATCGAAATATCCTGCAAACGTTATTACCTAGTTAAAAGTTAATTTTAACTGTAGATGTAAGCTGTTAATCTATTTTATTTATCAAATTCATCATTTTTTTAAATTAATTTATTTAGCTTATAAATTAATAGATAATATAATATTGCATAAAAATATTTTAAAGAGATAATATTATATTTATTAGAATTAAGAAATTTTTTAATCCATTGAAATTACTTTAAGTAGTTTTTTACGTTAAAAAAATGGAGTCCTATAATTTTACAGAAAAAAAGGCACCCCATAATTGAGCACATATACACTTGTGCCCAGGGGAGAGATGAACAAGAAATTTAAGAAGCCTCATAGTGGTCCCTCCACTTTTATGTTGAGCATAAGGTTGCTCAAAACTCAAAAAGTACAAATACTCTCAGAAAATAAGTGATATTCCCTCAGAAAGTACACCCCTCCCCTGCTTGCCTGTGAGCTGATTTCTTCCTATAAAGCAGCCACACCCCTCCACACTTCCATACCCATCTCTCTTCTCCTCTTTCCCTATTTCTCCCGCCCTTCCTCGCTCCTATAATTCTATAACCTGCGTGAGCTCTGCGTGGTTCATATCAAAAGCTGATGACCAACCAGAATGTGATGGCCCCTGATTTGAAATCACAAATGAATACCGTTATTGCGGTGTTGATGTCGATTTCGAATTCACCTATGTTGCCCGGAGCAGGGGTCCCCGAATCCATGGCTGTGCTTCGTCAGTTTCTGGGGACATCCCAGAAAAAGCTCATGAAAAGGCTCAAGGACGGAGAAGGCAAAGGAGGAGCTAAGGTCACCTCCTGGGTCGATTCAATGAGAGCTTCTTCTCCGCCCAGAGTCAAATCCACCGTCCATGCTTGTGAAAACTCAGACATAAGTTCTGGGATTGTAAGCATATGACCCTTTGCTTCACCTTTCGTTCGGCTTTTATTCTACCCTGTTTCTGAACTGTTTCAATATGCAGCTTCATCATCCTTCAGCGCTCAACGTGTTTGATCAGATAATATATAAGTCAAGAGGAAAGAAGATCATAACCTTTCTTGACTACGATGGAACTCTCTCCCCGATTGTTGCAGACCCCGAGAAAGCATTCATGACCGAAAAGGTTTTCTTCTTGGTCTTACCAGCTCTGCAAAACTCGTACTGATCGAACGTATTCTTAACTAAGTAACTTGACGTTCTTGCTTTGAATCAGATGAGAGAAACGGTGAAGGACATTGCCAGACATTTTCCCACAGCCATCGTGACTGGGAGGTGCATAGACAAGGTGCATTTTTCTTGACAGCCAAAAAACGCGTAACAACAGAGTAATGGTTATCGTGGCATATATAGCATTTTCCCCCTAATAATTAAATGTTTCTTTTTTCTTTTTTTTTGGTCGCAGGTGTATAACTTTGTAAGACTAGCAGAACTGTACTATGCAGGCAGCCATGGCATGGACATCAAGGGGCCAACGAAGACGCGAAACTCTGAGAAAGTAAGAGAGCTTCTGCAACCAGCCCTGATAAACGCCATGTTTCTGTTCTGTGTGCTTAGTTTCTGATTTTCTTACGTTTGTTTCAGGGCAAACGAGCAGTCCTCTTCCAACCTGCGAGCCAGTTCTTGCCCATGATCGACGAGGTTTGCCTCTTTCTACCTCAAAAACCCTCCATCCCTCCGAACTGGCAAGCAATGCAAAATTAAACATTAACCTTGCCCTTGTCATTTTTATTTTTCCAGGTGTTTAAAATCTTGGTAGAAAAAACAAAGTCTGTTCCGGGGGCTATGGTGGAGAATAACAAGTTTTGCTTGTCCGTGCACTTCCGTTGTGTGGAAGAGAAGGTACCGGTCAACAAAACTATTAAATTGCTGACTCGTCCATGCTTAATGTTACTCTACCAAACCACTAACATCTCTGTTTTTCAGAGTTGGGTTGCATTGGCAGAGCAAGTAAGATCAGTGCTCAACAATTATCCAAAACTTAGACTTACCCAAGGAAGAAAAGTTCTGGAGATCCGTCCAAACATCAAGTGGGACAAGGGCAAAGCTCTTGAGTTTTTGTTGCGGTCACTAGGTGAGTGTTCGCAAAGCAATTTAACACAGGAAGTCAGGAACTGACGGGCTTTCTGTAATGAGCTATGTCAACCCTAACCGTCATCATTTAACTCATTTTTAGGATATGCGAATTCTAAAGACGTGTTCCCGATTTATATTGGTGATGACCGAACTGACGAGGATGCTTTTAAGGTAATAAATACCGATGACTCTATTGCATGTACTTCACACATATTCTTGCTGGTTTAATTCGTTCTAACATTATAGATTGT
Organism: Neltuma alba; assembly: GCF_004799145.2. Classification (NCBI taxonomy): domain Eukaryota; kingdom Viridiplantae; phylum Streptophyta; class Magnoliopsida; order Fabales; family Fabaceae; genus Neltuma; species Neltuma alba. Next base: position 630 of record NW_021632714.1, on the reverse strand, counting down.
CACTTTCAGGTCTTACGCAGCAGAGGTCAGGGGATTGGGATTTTAGTTTCTAAAGTCCCAAGAGAAACAGAGGCTTCCTACACTTTGCAAGATCCATCGGAAGTTGAGCAGTTTCTACGGCGTTTGGTGGAATGGAAGAGAAGGAGGGTCAATCCCACAAAAAGTTTGTAGGGACTTGTAGATTGTAGATAGGTTAATGAGGTCAGTGAAGGAACTGAGACGACCCCCCCAGAAATTTGATGAAGGGTGGATTGTATCTTTAAATTGTATCATTTTCATGTTTCAAGAGTAGCAAATAGTATCATTTTGACTTTGTGAGGGAAGTCAAATAGATTTTCTCTCTCTCTCTCTCTCTGTGGACGGTGTCTTTATTCCGTCACAGTCCACACGTTTGCATGCGCATGTGTATAGTGAACAGCAGAGAGATGTTTTATGCTACTTGCCCATTTCAAAATGCCACTCGAGTGTTTCAACTTTCAACATTAACTCACCCTCTGAATTGTACTTGTCGTACCTGTGGCCAATTTGTGATTGAAAGTGATAATCACAAACCCGCCCCCCCTTAAAAGCTGCTTCACAAACATGATATCACATACTACAAATTTTGCTGTTTAAGATATTTAATGACAT